>NC_137152.1:76681688-76785736 GCF_951394435.1 Stenella coeruleoalba | reverse complement strand
TAGCAAATAAATGGCATCTAAAACTCCTGGCAAAGTTACCGTTTTGACAACATGAAATTTTCCCATCCAGCTGGTCATTAGGCCTTTCCAACTGTCAATGTCTTTTGCAATCTTCTTTAATAGTAGCATATAATTAGCTTTATACAGATCAGAGACATCGGGGGGTAATATTCCAATGCAAATATCAAAATCCCAAGAAAGTTAACTCAAAGAGACATATGTCCCCACCATCCTTCATGACAGTCTTTAGCTCTGAAGGCTGTAGCAGTTGATTTGTGTAAGGTACTTTGAATCATAATGTGGAAATATTGTAATTAAATACCTACTGGAGTTCTGGAAAATATATTCAGAAGAATGATATAAATAGCAATATGTCATTAATGTACATTGTCCTTGCATATATAGTTCAGTAATCACTTCAAAGAAATATGCCAAATAATTAGGAAAAAATGGTTTCTAATCCTAGAGTGAATTTTTCAAGATTTGGGTATATGGGGAGTTTAAAATCAGTACAACTTTATTTGTAAGGTAATATATTATCAGAATAATCTAAAATTAATCTGATAAATTTAATGTATCACAATGAGTTGTGTACACATTTCCACACCTATACACATAGACACATGAAGATTCTCTAGGATAAAGGGGACAAGATTGTGATGCTCAAATAGAATTTGAGACATCTTTTTATCTCTTGAGTTAAGGAATTCCATTTTGGAACTTTAAGGTTTCAACACCTAATGTCTTTAATTCTCCTTTAACAAGAATATCTTCCTCCTTGGGTAGTTTCCCACTACCACAGAAAGGTTTCTGCCTTTATGAAATGTAATCTTTAGAGTGTCTACTAGATAGTAGTATAGTCAGCTGCTCCCCAGGCTCTGAATACGTAGAAGTATTTGGAATAGTTCTTTGTGAAACTGTTGTCTAAGCAGAGGACTAACGGCAAAACTGTGAATAAGACACATCCTATGTGTGCAGGATATGACTTTTCACTAGCAGATAAAAGAAAATCACGTGTGCCATTACTAAGAGTTTCAGTTGCTTTGCAACGCATTAATTTGAGGACTGTCAATAATTAAATATTACTGTTCAGTGAAAAATGGAATCTACCAGGCTTCAAATCTGCCCATAGGAGACTTGCTGTTTGGCAGAACAAGTCCAAGACACCAACTGTGTGTCTCAGTTTGTAACGTAGCCAGGTCCATGATGCCAACTCACATGAGAGTGCTGAGTTTACCATCTACTGAAGGCTAACGTTGGCTTTATTACAGCTGCTAATGATGAATTGGGCAATAACCAGAATCCATTGATAGTAAGAAGGAAACCGCAGTCTGGAATTTACATGCGAATATCCTAAGTGAAAAATGTTCATTAATAAAGTCTGAACTAAATGTCAGATGGGATTTCCTTATTCCTTTTGAGTTTTTCATAAGCCTATTGCCTGCACCCCAGAGAGTTGACAGGAAATTCCTGACTCGACTTTCTCATTCTCCATCGAGTTATTTGTGTTCCTTGATGATTATACTCTTTTCATAAAACCATACTCATTTTCTGGCTGAGAATCATTAAGGATTTGTTTACAAAGTCATTTGTGTTTCTGTATAAACCACATATTCTAGCTCCTGGTCAGTACTAGAGTGGACCAATTGAGGACTTAAAGTACAAGCATTCTCACTCATCTCTGATGCTTGATGGCAGCTCATTCGATTACCCAAGTGATTGGGATTTTAGGCAAGTCAGGGCAGGGAAGGGCAGAGCAGGGATATTATATTAATACCCCTACTTGAAGGCTGAAAACTTGGAGACCCAGAAAAGATAAGTGATTTGTCCAAGGTATACAACTGGTTACATTCAAACACTCATTAGGAAATCATAGGTCCTATTTTTGATTGTTTTCCATCACCTTATTCTGACCTTTAATATCTTATGACAACATAAGTACAGCTTATTTCCACCCCTGATTTCTCAGTTACAGTTCAGGAGTATAGTCTATGTAGAAAATAGATCTCCCTAGTTTCAGTGACTTATGGAATATGATGATTGCCTTGCAATAAATAAACCCTAATATAAATTCCACAAATACTGCAACATGTGAATATATTAATGAATGACTTAAAATCCTCTACTAAAAAAGTGATTTTTATGAATATTTCAGTTACCTGGCCAATTCATGATTCAGCTGATATGGCTGTTAAGCTAGATGTCCCCTTGCTTCCCTTTAGGATTCCTGCTAAAGCCACACACACTACCTAGTGTTGCTTTTTTTGGTTATAGTTCCATATACCTTGAGCAAGTGATAAGCATGTATTAATGTTAAGAAGATTATAGACCTTCCAATCATATAGCACCTACACTCTCCCAGAGATCAGGGCAATTCACTAACTTCACCTCCAAAGGACACAATTATACAGTGGTTAAGTGCATAACTCCCAGAATCAAATGGACCTGGGTTTGAATCTGAGCATAGGTTGATTTATTTATTAGCTGTCTGACCTTGGGCAAGTTACTTAACCACTCTTGTTCTGCATTTTTTTCATCTGTGAAATGGGAAAAAGACTGGCACCTGCCTCAGAGCATTGAGGAAAGAAGTAGCAAATTGACTATTGTAAAGCGCTTAGCAAAATGCTAAGTGCATATTATGTAGTCAATATTTAAATGATAGCTGCTGTTGCCACCACCACTGCTGCAGCTGTTATTGTTGTTATTGGAGCATCATTAGAAATCCCACAGAAGCAAATTGGGAAGGGGAATGGACAGGCAAAGAATAAGGAATAAGTGATACATTGCCTCTGTGTGTAGTAGAAGTAGAAGAGAATGATGGCTTACTAGCTAATTTCTTGAACTTCCCCACATAATTCTGAAGACAGTAAAGTGCCCTTTCTGGTTTGTCAACTATGCCTCTAACTATTTTGAACAATCAGGGTTATAAAATAAAAACCAAAGCACAATTTTGCAAGCATTTTTGCTTTTCTTGTAAAGTATATGCCACATGCTTAGGAGAAATTTAATCAGCTGGTGATGATTCACATATTCCTAAATCATCACTACTGATTGTGAAGAAGCCTTTTGATAGGCAAAAGTTTTTTATTCTTGTTATAACCATACAATCTGTCCTATGGAAAAATTGGTTACTTTATTTCTTAAATAAATGTATTTAACATTAAAGATTTGGTTTCAAGCTCTGAATTTGTTGATTTGGGAGGTGGAGGGGACAAGGGAGAGAAGGGAGAGTTTTGAACATTGTAGAATGAGCATTTCCATCCATAAGAACGAATTCTGATAGACACAGAATGTTTGAGAGCGAGGTGATTATACAACAGAAACTGATTGCTTGTCTCTTTGTTCTCCTGAACACCCACAAAATACTCAGAAACATCCATCTGAAAGGTATTTTAACTAAGGTAGTGACACAGAATGTCACAGACAAACGATCTAAGTGACGAAGTAATTTTAAGCGGACAATACTGATATAAACATGTAAAAGAGCATGAATACTGGTGTTTATGTCAAGCAACTGATACTCAGGATCATAAAGGAAGTTGAAGAACAGGTCAAAATCTATATAATTACGATGCTTTGTCATGGACAGTATAATAGCTTTGAAAATGAGCTTTTGACTGCAGAAATACTCTTTGTATAGTATGGAGAGACACTTATTTATTATTTGCCAGAACTCCAAACACCATTAAGTGGCTACAAAATGATAGGTCTAGTCCATTTATTTCCTGGGCAAATCAGGCAGGTTCTTTTGGCACACAGTGAGGAATAAGCTTCTGTGAGGTCTTTACCAAGATTCTGTTCCAAGGTCCTGCCAAGAAACAGGGCTGGTATAAGATTGCTTCCCCTAGTCTAGCAGCCCATGTTCTTCTAAGTGTTCCTAAACATGTTAGGTATTAGAGTATAGAATTTCAAAATACCAAAAGCAAGTCACAGGCAGAAATGCAGGTGGTCCAGGGCCTTGCCTTCAGAAGCCCAATGTTAGTAACACACCTAAAGAAGACGAATGTCTCAGGAAAGCACTTGTACGGCTATTTATTAGTTTGCAGTGATTAAAAAAATAATCGCAGTTGCTGAAATATTTGAAGTCTGCATAACCAGCGTATTCCCTCTCTGTAGGCATTTATATGTAACCCAAGTTATAGTCAGAAAATTGCTTGGTGAGAATGGAATCAAAACAAGAGATATTAGATTGAAGTTTTAATGTTATCAAGCTAAAATAGATAATCACAATAAAATTGATCTTACCAATAGAACTAAAATTCTTGATGTTTTGCCAGCAATTCCCTGTCCCCATTTTTATACTAGAAATAGCTGTAAATATGAAAAGGTTATGATTAAAGGCCCTTTATCTACTGGTTAGTGCTTGCATGGTCTCTGCTAACCTTTGCCTCTGTGATGCTCCTTTTCCACTTCAATGACTTACCATTCCCTACCACCTTCTGATTTTCCTTTGATTTGATAATAACTTCAAGCAAGTTAGAGTCAAATCCTGTGGGCTTTGGAGTTGTATCAGTCAGGGTCCCAGGAAGAAAAAGCACACTTTAGATGGTTCAAATGAAGAAATATTGATGGATGGATGTAAATCACCCAGAAACTACCACTAGTTAAAAGTTGTTACAACCATTAATCCTGAAGGGATTATAGTAGCTGAGTAAAAGCAGGAACCATGGAGAGGACTCTTAAGGGCAGGAGGTGTAATCATGGAGGGGCTTGAGTACCTCTAGTGACAAGGTGCTGAAGTGAGAAGGCCTTAGGGAAGAAGGACTCTGACTTTTTCTTCTCCTACCCTAATATCCTCTACTGGTGCCTCCTGTTTGCCTAACCTCATGGAAAGGTAGCTGGCAGGGAGCATGGGTAATTTAGTCCACAGAAGTCAGACTGCCAGGGAACAGAGCAGGAAAGAGAAGGAGTGGAGGTGGATATTTCTGGTAGTTGTGGAGAAGGGAACAAAAGATAATAACCAGCATAGACTCCTGTCTTTGTACATCTTTCTAGAGACCTTTTTGTCTTAGTCTGCTTGGCTTCTATAACAAATAAAGTACCATAGACTGGGTGACTTGTAAAAAGTAGAAATTTATTGTTCATGATTTTGGAGGCTGGAAGTTTAAGATCAAGGTGCCAACATGGTTGGGTTGTGGTGAGTGCTCTTTTCTGGATTGTAGGCTGCCAACTTCTTGTATTTCCATGTGGTGGAAGGGGACAAGGGAAATTTCTTAGACCTCTTTTATAAGGACACTAATCCCATTCATGAGGACTCTGGCCTCATGGCCTATTCACCTCCCAAAGTCCCCACCTCCTAATACCATCACCTTTCGGGTCAGGATTTTAACATATGAATTTGTGAGGGACGTAAACATTCAGACCATAGTGCCTTTTCTGTGGTCATCTAGCTCACTGTGTCCTGATCTTATGTTCCCTCAAAGGAAAGTCTTGTTTATCTCATATCTGATGTCTTGGTCACAGTGTTCACTGTAGTCCCCCAATCACTGAAATCATAATCTAGAAAAATAAGACTGGTTCATTACTGGAACCATAGAACGGGTGAACACCAGGAGCATATCTAAAAGCCAAAGTCAAACTTGCTTATTCTCTAATCTGGAACAGAGTATAAGAGTAGAAGAATGAAAAAGATAGAAAGGAAGAAGATGTTCACGGTGGTGAGAACACATGTGTAATGGGAATGTATGTGATCCATGGGCTTGAATCATCATTGCGCACCAAGACACAGGGTTTTCTGTTTTTTTGGTTTTTTTAATCACGAGGGAACTAGTACTGCTGCTGCCCTACATACTCAGGAATTCTCAACCAGGGCAGAGAAGAGAGTGCTCCTGCCCTACATACTCAGGAATTCTCAACCAGGGCAGAGAAGAGAGTGCTCCTGCCCTACATACTCAGGAATTCTCAACCAGGGCAGAGAAGAGAGAAAAAAAATGATAGTGTTTGTTGGAAAGAGAAAACCACTGAATGATTTCTACGGAGAAAAAAGAGAAACTTTGGCTTTGACATTGCTTTCAAATAATTAGTTATCAAGCAAGCCCACTACTAACTTTGACTGAAATATGCAGTGATCAAGGCAAGGAAAGTTTACTGTTTTTTACCAGTTTCAAGTATAATCATATCCTCCTGCAAATAACATGTCCTCTAGCCAAACCAGACTTTTTGTCATTTCCTTGCTTCCCACTCCAATATATTTCCTCATTCTGTTTCTTCATCTTTACCTATCAAAATTCTACTCATCCTTCAAGGCTCATTTCAACATTACTTCTGATCTTTGATGAAGCCTTTTCTTTTTTATTATTATTATTTTTTTTAATAAATTTATTTATTTATTTGTTTTTATTTTTGGCTGTGTTGGGTCTTTGTTGCTGTGTGTCGGCTTCTTATTGTCGTGGCTTCTCTTGTTGCAGAGCACGGGCTCTAGGTGCGCGGGCTTCAGTAGTTGTGGCTGGCGGGCTCAGTAGTTGTGGCTTGCAGGCTCTAGAGCGCAGGCTCAGTTGCTCTGCGGCATGTGGGATCCTCCCAAGCCAGGGATCGAACCTGTGTCCCCTGCATTGGCAGGCAGATTCTTAACCACTGTGCCACCAGGGAAGCCCAAAGCCTTTTCTTGATCAACCTGTATTACTGTGTTTATTCTTCCCATGTAGTTGATCACCTTTTGCATTATTTTAAAGTTGCTTGTAAGATCTTTGAGAGCAGAGGCAGTATCGAGTTAATCTTTGTTTTCTTAGCAACCACTAGCATAGTGCCTAGGATACCCATCTTTGGTGTAAAGAGCCTTTGGACTCCTTAGATGCCAACATAGTGGGTGCAGCTTTCTGCTAGTGTTATTGACAACTGTGGCATCATTATTATATATGCTAATAGAAACCATGGAAGCAGATGTTCTTAGGAGTAGGATTTAAAATGTCAGTGGATATGGATGCTGATGATATGAGAACGTCTGTCTTCATAGGACTGAGTTTCTCTCACAGAATGCTAATAATTCTATTACTCTTATGAGCACTTTTTTTCCTTGTAAATCACCTGTTTCATAAAACTTTTTAAAAAGTTACCCTCAAGTTCTGTAAAGAATGAAAAATGAAGATGCTCTTCTTTTCTAATTTGGTACTGTTCACAACCATGACTTGGGAGTTACTTATACCCTAACAGGTATTCTCAATCACAGGATCTATTTCCAAATTACAAGAGGTAATATACATTCTAATTGGATCCTTGTTATCTATCTAAAAACTGCAAATGAAATAATTACTTAACATTCTGCCTTCAAGATTTTATCAATTTTTAATGACTAAATTCTACTTTCACATTAAAAAAGTTCAGCACTTATCAGCAATTATGAATATAAAAATAAAGTCTAATGTAATAAAATGCAGTACATAAAAATGGTGTAGAAATATAGCTGGTGGTTAATTAAGAGATAACGCTTGCAGTACTGAATAGTGTCAGCCTTTGGCACAAATATTAAGGTGAAGGAAAGTCATTATTTTAAGAGCAGGGAAGTAATTTATAAGCATCATATTTATGCTGCAGCCTGATTTACAGGAATACCATCGGATGATGAAGACAAGGAGGGTTATGTAGAAGAATGGTGTTCTTGTGCCCATCTACTCTCTGCAACAGATGCCTTTCTGTTCTTAGGCACAATGCCCTACCTTGACTTTATTTTTCTTCTTTGTAAAATGGAGGACACTTCTCTGCTTTAATTACTTCATATGATTTTAATGATTGCAAAATAAAGAAAAAGATAAGAGAGAATATTGACAAGTTAAACAAATGTTATATAAATGTGGGAGAAGGCATACACACACACACAGAACAGACATAAGCTGCACTGGTATTGTTTTTTTTCCTTTTCTTTTTTTTTTTCTATTGAAGTACAGTTAATTTACAATGTTATGATAGTTTCAGGTGTACCCCAAAGTGATTCAATTATACATATATATCTATTCTTTTTCAGATTCTTTTCCATTATAGGTTATTACAAGATATTGCATATAGTTCCCTGTGCTATACAGTAGGTCCTTGTTTATCTATTTTATATATAGTAGTATGTATCTGTTAAACCCAAACTCTTAATTCATCCCTCCCCCCGTTTTCCCCTTTAGTAACCGTAAGTTTGTTTTCTATGTCTGTGAGTCTTTTTCTGTTTTGTAAATAACTTCATTTGTATCATTTTTTTTAGATTCCACATGCGTGATATCATATGATATTTGTCTTTCTCTGTCTGACTTACTTCACTTGGTATGATAATCTTTAGGTCTGGTATTGGTTTGAAGTAGGACTGTTTAGTCCATTAGAAGACAGTGTATGCTTCACAGTAATTTTCTTAACTATTCCTCAGTATATGCTCTGAGATGCATATATGACTAGGAATTAAGGTAAAACAGAGAGCCCTTAAAGTTATCCATTCCTGAAAAAAATATGAACTCACCAGGGACTTGAAAGATACACTTCCTATGTCACTTGTAAGATGGACTCCAAGGTCATTTCTAAGATTTAAAATCTCTAATTTTTGCTAAAAAAAAGAATATTTGAAATAATTTTAGCAAAAGGATTAAAAAGAATATAAAATTATATACTATAGATATATATAAGATCAAGCCAATAAAGTGACCAAATCTAGGGCAATTAAAAATGTCCTCAAAAATGTACTTTGTAGTGAATCAAAGGTCAGTTAAGAAGGCCTTTCTCTGTGTGTGTTGACATTTCCTTTATATATCCATTACGAGTTATAATATTGTGATTTTTAAGGAAAAAATATATATATTTGGTCATTCAGATGACCAAAATATATTCCTCATATATATTTGGTTTTCATCCACAGTTCCATGCTTACAGCTTCCAAAGCCCTTGGAATTTCCTTAGCAGTAAGACCAAGGGGAGCACCTCTTGTTATAATATTTGGTATCTTGTCTTCAGTTCTTGAAATCACTTCAGAGCCATAAAGCTGAAATGGGTATCATGTTATTTTTATAACAAGCTCCTTTCCACCACAACTGGGTTTGTGTTCATGAAGATGACTTTTAGAAAGCACCTAAGGATGGGGGCTGGTTGCCAGGGTAACCAATCATGAATAAAAGGTTGGAACTTTCAGTCCCACCCCCTGATTTCCAGGGAGGAGCGAGGGGCTGCAGATTGAATCAGTCACCAACGGCCAGTGAGTTCATCAATTATGCATATGTAGTGAAGCCTCCATAAAAATCCAAAAGGAGGGGATTCAGAGAGCTTCCAGGTTGGGGGAACCAGAATGCTTTCATGTGCCATTGTGCTGGGCCCCAAGTTCCACTAGGACAGAAGCCCCTTTGTTTGGGACTTCACCCTATGTTATCTCTTTATCTGGCTGTTGATTTGTATCCTTTAATATCCTTTGTAATATATTTGTAATCTAATGAGTAATCGGGTTTCCTGAGTTATGTCAGCCATTCTAGCAAATTAATTCAACACAACGAGGGGGTCGTGGGAACCTATGACTTGTAGCCAGTCAGTCAGATGTTAGTTATCAACCTGGAATTGTGATTAGCATCCTGAGTTGGAGGGGGTCTTTGTAACCTCCAATTTGTGGCCGGTATGTCAGAAGTACAGGTAACATCCTGGGTTTGCGATTGGTGTTTGAGGTGGAGGGCAGTTTTATGGGACTGAGCCCTTTACCTGTGGAATATGAGTCTATCTCTGGGTAGATAGTGCCAGAATTGAGTTGAATTCTCAGACATCCTGATGGTGTCCAAGAATTCCTTGTTGGTGGGGACAAGCCTCCATATACATGTTGGAATTGGGTCTAGGAACCCAAAAATACTAGTAATTTAAATCAACTAAATATCTAGTATTTATAATAATAGTAGTTTTGATAGACTAGTCAGTGATTAATCTGTTTTTGACAATCAGTTGTAACAACAATAAAGAATCAACAATGATAATGATCAGTGAATGACTATAGATATGGCACTTGGGAATCTGTAATGTGTTATAACCAGATACCACATAATGAGGTTAATAAAAGTTTTTTGAAAGAATAAGGGAATGAATAAATAAATGCTAGAGATTCTCGTCACTCATTTAGCAATTTTGTTTCTGTTTTCATGTGTTATATTTATGCTTTCTTGCAATAAATATTATGCATATAAATGGATATGTATTCAGGTATACAATCTCCTGGGGGCAGATGTATTTTGGAATTCAGAAGTTTTTTGATTTAGAAAAGTGATATGGAGCATATACTGATTTGGGGTAACAACTCAAGTGGGTCTGAATCAATACCTCATCCAAATATTTACAGTATATGGGAAACATAAAGTTTATGAAGCACAAACCTCAGTCAGTTAAGTTCAAATTTTGTTGAACTGAATAAGTTGGGCACCAAATTTGGAAAAACTCTTTGTTTTCAGAGCATTTTGGATTTTAGAATTATAGATTTGGTATAGTGCCATGTAGTAGTTTCTACCAAGGCTAACTGAAATGACAAGTATGATTATGTTGGCCTCCTTTCAATCTGAGAAGTTTTGTTTTTGTCTTGTTAACCCCTTTTTTAGCTGAAGGAGAGGGCTTTGAGTTGACTTGAGGCTCTTTTGGAATACGGAAGGGTTGGTTTGGAGTCCTTCTGATGGAGCAGAAGGCAGAATCAGAGGCAACTCTTTTCACGAGGGGATCTCAGAGAACTAGGTAAACACCAGCTTGAGAATGCCAGAGAGTTGGAGAAAGGCATTTCCTCCATTTTTGCTTGGAACACAACATGGCTCAGTCGGACACCTGAGTCCTGAGGCCTGAATATGGGACAGTGATATTTTTGCACTCAAAATGTTTTGCAGCTTTAAGGAGCATAGGGAGTCAGCATTGCCAGAGGTGAGACCACCCTCAAGTGGAATTGACCAGTAGCACACAGGGACAAAAGATCTTAAATTAACATGAGAAACAGATTTGCCCTCTGGATTTTGGTGAGGGTGGGGGGCTCCCATGAATTCCCAGACATAACTGAGGGAGGATTTGGTGGGAGCTTGAGATCTAATTGCAGGTGAATGAATGTAAAAAGCTAGTGAGATTTGAGCATTAATGTTATTATAACTTTTATGCAATGCAAACTGAAAAATCCCCGGGGAAATTCTGGTTACACTTACGTTTCTGAGGATTATGTATTTAGACTTAAAATGCAACTTTCATACCATCATAAACTAAAGTTATTTAAAATTTATAATTATTTAGCAGGTGTGGTGGCGAGGTCTTGGGTGGGTTGCAGAACGATACTGCCACCTGAATGAGATCATTCATTTGGTTAATAATCATTTTAGAAATAAAAACTCTAGAGGACCAAAGAAAAATTTACACTGCCCTCCTCCCAAACTAGCTAAACAAACAAAAAATACTGTCAGTATGAATATGTGGGTCAAGAAGGAGGGATGGACTTGTGCTTGGGCAGTGACCATCTGAATGTTAGCTGGGTCTTTAAAACAATCATTTGGTTTGTTACTCTGTCAATATTCACTCTCTAAATAATATTTATCCTTGTAAGAATCATGATTGACCCATTTTTTTGTGTGTGGCATTTTTACCTCATTATGAAGTACATTTAAGAAAAAAGAAACATTTTCAGAGGGAAAGATCAGGGTTATTTCCATGATATCCTAAATAATACAAATGAGTGATAAAAGACACTGATTAAAGTCTTTTAAGACAAAAAGAATAGAATAATTTGGAATTTAAATTTAATTTTCAAAAAGTTATTGAAGCAATATAAAAATCACTATGTTCCTTTGTATAAGCTGAATGTGAATTAATAATGTATATTTATTTTATTCCTTGTAAAAGGTTTTAATATCAGCAATTATAATGTTACAGATATTAAATTCAATTAAAGAACCAAATGTGCTAATTTTTCCTTTAAGTAACAAAGTCATTTTCAAGTTTTAAGTGTATGAGAAGCATTTTCAAATTGGATGCAACTTTTTATATTAAGAGAACAATTTAAACCCAAAAAGCAAGCAAATACATTTATGTTTTAATTTGAAAAAAAAAATGTCAGTGGAAACAACCTTATAAAGATATATCAATTTGCAGCCACAAAAGCCAATTGTAATGTCAGGAAAAATAATTGCCACAATAAGAATTTACTAAGGAAAACGTGGCATCACCTTTAAGTTCAATCACATGTTCACTGCATGCAGTCATTTGTTAAAACTCTAGTCTGTCTGTTCTAATTTGTTTCCGATAAGCCACTAATATTGTCCCTATCATTCCTCTTCAAAGCTCTTTATATCGGGGTTTTTCTCTTTGTTTTACAGCATTGCCAATAGTAAGGGATTTCAATTGTGTAACAGAAAGAATGGCTAAAAATTCCATTGATTCATTGTTAACCAGAGAGCATTGAAGAGAAATTTGAAAGTTATGCAGAATGGTAACAGATTGGAGACTGAAAAGAAAGGAAGAAAATAAATGTAAATATTAGTGAACTCATTTTCCCTGTAGGAGTATTGATTTCATTCATCTTGCTTGATAGATAGGATGACTAAGCAACAAATCCAAAGGCGTCAATTGAACAGGAGACAGGAGTGTAGTAGAGGAAAGGTGAAATGATGAATGTTACTTCGTTAAAAGAAGGAAAAATGCAATCCTTCATGAGGGATTCATCATTTTTCTTCTTGTTTTCAAGCCATCTTAATAAGCATTTGATAAATGCCTATTTAGCTATAAGAGAAAAATTATGCTTAAAACCTTAGCTCATGGGTCATCTTTCAAATATTTCATCGTAATTTAAAAAGAAAACTTTATCAGATTCCCTGTACGATTGTTTAATGTCTTGGTTTTAACTTTTCTAATAGTCATAGAGAAACACTAAGAAATTTCATCATGAGCAATAGCAAATTTATGACAAAATAGTGTGTCATATATATTTCCCCAGCAACACTGAGAGCAGTTTATATGAAAATTTCACTGTAGATATTGGTCTCAGTAGATAGCACATTATTCCAATTGCATATATGCAGACTTAAGATGAAGCTATTCTCACAGGGATTCAATGATATTAAAATATGGAGGGATTGTGAAAATTATAAAAACTGTGGAATGAAAGTTGAGAATACAAATATTTACAACTGTTAGTGTGAAGGCCAGCTGTCATACATATACATATGGAAGTTTCAGAAAGAATTGGAAGGGATAAAAGAACAACCACGGTTTCTCTCATTTCATATAGAAAGCTAGTCTTCCCATTTATCTCCATTGAATAGATTGTCTATTCCAGATAGTTGTGCTAGAAGGTATTTGTCTAGCAAAGTTGTGTTATATTCAGCATGAAAATAAAAGAAAAAACAAAGATTTATTTAATGTTTTATTGGCCAGATTGGGAAGATAAAATCTACTTGAAAAAAACTACATATGAAAGTATATTATGTGTACAATCTAAAAGTCTTCAATGATATCTTAACATTTGTTGCACTGTTTGCAATAGTATGCATTTAATGTCTTAGCAGATAAGCGATATTTTGTGTGCCTTTACTGAGAAAAAAAATAGTATTTGATCTGACCACATCCCTGATAAAAATATGAGGGAGTGAGAAATGAATAATCCATTTGTTAAATAGCTAGTGGAAGCAGCTGCATAGCACAGGGAGATCAGCTCGGGGCTTTGTGACCACCTAGAGGGGTGGGATAAGGAGGGTGGGAGGGAGGGAGACGCAAGAGGGAAGAGATATGGGGATATATGTATATGTATAGCTGATTCACTTTGTTATAAAAGCAGAAACTAACACACAATTGTAAAGCAATTATACTCCAATAAAGATGTTAAAAAAATAATCTATTTGTAAAAGCATCTTTATTAAGTGGGAAAAGAAATGTAATTTGGCTGACATTCTAGACTTAATATTAACAACAGCTACTCTGAATTTAGTTCCTATTCTGTGGCAGGACGTTTACAATATTAGATTAGATAATTATCAAAATATGACAATGAGGTATTACAGGTACCCCTGCTTTTTGAAAGTTTGCTTTGTCACTTCACTTTTACTTAAAACCTACGTTAGTACCAGTTTTCGCTAACTGAAAGAAATCCAAAGAAAATTTTCACTTTTATGAAAAAAAGGTGAAAAGCAAAAATAGCGTTCAACATTTGTTTTCAAGCAGCGCATACCCTGAGCAAGGGAAGTGGCACTGCCAAGCTCCTCTCCCTGGGGAACTACACTCGGCATCTCAGCATCAAGCCACCATAGCTTTGAACTGTGTCTGCGAGCATTTGTGGTTTATCTATCTTGTTTTATTTTGGGCATCTGTTAGCAGGATGTGACTAAGATAATTGCTTCTTCGCTTTCCGCCATTTCGGAGTGGGGGATAGGAGAACCTGTATTACTGTTATCAGTGCTATCTCCAAATTACAAATTCTGTTACAGAAGCTCAGAGAGATCACATGACTCACCCATGTTTGCATAGCTAGTAAATGACAGAGTTGGAATTCAGACCCAGATGTTATTCACCCAAGTTTGCCTGAGACAAAGTACCTTAGCTCTTAACGATGAAACATAAATCTTGAGGAATGGGTATAATGCAGGGTTTTTTCACTGATAGAGCAGGGAGAGAGCATGAGGACTGCACTGTTTTGAACTTTCCCATTGTTTAAGGGAAATAGAGTAAAAGTGTCAACCTTCTTACCTGGAAATGTTTATCTGAAATGAAGTAAAACTAGCCAAAATTCCTGGACTGGTCTTTGCCATATGACCAAACACAGATGAGAAGGAAAAAATCATTCTGGGATTGCTGATCATCATAAAATATTTTGCAAAATGTTGAAAATAGCAAAAATAACACTTTTTTCCAAGATAGATTTAGGTGGTCAGAGATAATTTGCTCGTTAAAGTTAGAGAGCCACCAATTATCTCCAGTGGGTTTTAGCCCCTGGAGATATTTTGTTTGTGTCATCTAGACAAGACTATTTGTCAATATACTCACAGAACAGACAAATAGAACTACTATTTATTGCTGTGCATGATCACTAATTACAAAAGGCAGTTAATGTTCCAAGAATGTTATATGTATTCCATCTCATTTAATGGAAATGTAGTATTGTTTCCTTTGTATTTCTTATTCAAAATTGTAAACACCAGCTCTGGATATGCATGTGCAGTGTTGCACACAGAATAATTTGCACCAGATAATGTGGATGTTTGACTACTTTATTTAGTCAAATTAGATCTAGTAATTAGTACTGTGGTACGACTCTATTTCATATGGAAAACAATTCATTGAGGAGGAAAAATAAAGCTAAAACACGGGGCTATTGCTCACCCTTGGATCTCGTGCTAATTTTTGGTTGAAGAGATTCTACTAATTTGGGAAAATTCCTTACACATTTACTCTAATATGATGAGCACTTTTAAAATTGGAGTGAGGAAATCTTACAAAAGCAAAATTGACCACCTGTGGCTATCTCCTTATCACCACTTTTCAGATGAATTACACTTACTGGTAAGTTAGGATGCCCCTGCATCCCTAGTTCTCACCCAAATAAGTCCATAAGGTAAATATGACCAAATGGCAGGATCCAACTTTAATCGTGTGCTTATGCTCCAATCTACTTGTAAAATTTGTAATGTGTTCATTACAGCACTTTGGAGCTGGGAAACACCTTTAGGGTAACTTAATTACAGAGAAGAAAATGAGGTCCAGAGAAGCTAGTTTGTGACAGAACTAGGACCAGGACCAAAAATTTTTCTCTTCTGATCCAGAATGTGTTCTATATTGCACCTCTTCAATTTTATTTGCAGATACAGGAAACAGATAATTATCTCTTTTCTTTGTACTGTGGGACTCGAGGGACATTGTTGCAGCTAATGATTAAGAACTCTCCAGACAATAGGGGCTTCTTAGACAATGGGTGAATTTCCAGGATGTCCGGCCCCCTTCCGAGAAGGAGGGAGATAAACAAAATGTAAAAAAGGTATCTGTCAAAGAACCAATCAGGAAGCCTGGGACAGGTTCCCTCTCTGGTCCGAACAGAAGCTAAGAACCTATCATTAAAAATCACAATTGAATCCACACTTTGCATAACAGAAAATTAAGACCTATAAAAAGGCATGTTCACGCCCTGGTGGGGTTCCTTCTTCGGCCTCCTGCGTGAGGACCAAGGAACCCCGGTGCACCGGCCTTCAATAAACCTCTTGCGTTTTGCATCGGCTTCCGACTCTTGTTGTTTCCTGGGCGAGTCGAAACTCCTAGGAGACCGCGAAGGTCTAACAGTACTACATATGCACTTAAGAAATGCACTCATGAAAAATATTTCCTGAAAAATGTGATTTAAGAGATAATTTCCTTACAGTTACATATATAAGCTCATTGCTTGTGCTGAGGAAAAGAATGTGAGGACAATTTAAGTTTATTATAAGCATCCTTTCTATTGTAATACTCTTCTGTGGGCTAGGGAACCCGTCAATATGTCTATTTCATTGAAATTTGTTTCCTACACTTAAAATTCAGGTGCTCAATCCATAATTTAGAAAGATTCACTGAAAGAGAAATGTTTATTTTTTTTTTAAAAATCTGTGGAACAAAGAAAATAATCATGAAACAAAAGCCTGAAACACTTATGGAGCATCATGTCCCTTTTTGGAAAGGATTAAGGACGATCGAAAAAGGAGGAAAAAACTCTTTTGTTTTCTGATATTGAATGATAATACTAAATGATAATGTTTGTTTTGCTTAACCTGGTGTCATTTCATGCATACTTCACAGTATTACTATACACTGTCATTATATGCCTTCAGGATTCCATCCCCAATTGGATGTTTCTTATATAAGTAAAAGAAATCATAACTTTATGAATATGGATGATTGATGTAGAAAATGTGAAGCTTAGAATTTGGCATTTGGGGGTTTATAGCATTCTAAATATACACATTTAAGGCTCTTCTCTTGTTAAAACCTGTCTTGCTTAATTCCATCAACACTTTTCTTTGAAATACTCTTTTCTCATCTTCGTTTCCCTCTCTTCCATTCTCCTTTCTCGAGCCTTCTCCTGTATATGCTAGTGTTTATGTGTTTCCCTCGGTCAGGTCAGTCCTATTAGACTCCCTTTACTTCCTTCCTTTGACATTTTCTTATTGAAGGTCCTAGATGTTTTGGTGATTAAGGGCTCTGAATTCACAGGATGGCTAAAATAGATAGGCTTATCACAGATTAGCAGTGAAGCCAGCTACACATTCTTAGTGCCTTTGAAGTGGAAATGGCTTCATAGTTTAGTAGCCCAAGTCATCCTTTGAAACAGATGCCCTTAATTTTTCTTCAACTAAATGCAGTAGGCTTTATTGATATGGCTTAAATTTCTTTGATTCAGGTTTCTGACAGGGACACCCCAGGGGTTTCTGGATTCAAAGGGGGAAGGGGAATAGAGAGACAGGACTGATTAAGATCTTTAAAGAAGAGTTGGCAGATACACAAAATAGAACCTCCCTATCAACCAAAAAGAGTCCCTGAACCAGTTAGATGATAGACCAGTAAATAGAGGTGAGAGAAATTTTAAGACAGACAGGTAGACATGTATCTTCGATGGTCCAGGAAAAGCAGGCTTAATAACATTACCACTCACTTCAGATCTCTTGGCCTTGTACATAAAGGAATCCAAAATTAAAGGTTGACTGACTTGACCATTAACAATAGGAATGAGCTAAAATAATACATTAGTAGACATTTTACTCTGGATCCTCAGTATCCAGAAGAGGCTGAAGCCCTTTCAATGGACCACTGGATATTCTTGGAAAGGACTCTTCTCTCCTAAAGAAAGATAGTATGGTACCTTTGTTTCAACAATTGTAAAGATGACATTTATTAGCATAGGAAAGAGTCTAGAAAGGTTTGTGGGTAGCTTATAAGTATTTATTTCTTTGCTTGTTGTAAGTAAGGTTCGTGTTATCAGAAGCCCTTTCTTTTTAGACTCGTGTTCTTCAGAAAAGTGTGTCCTGATCTATTAAAGTAAATCATCATCAATAACGTTTGGGGTTGAGTGGCCTTTAAAAATACTCATAAACACTGTACTGCATTGTTGTTTTAGGAATGAACCAATAATGGGCTTGTGGAAAATAATAAAGCCATACTTGATTTATCTCACATTATAACTCAGATGCCATGGATAAACAGCAAGGTCATAATGCATAGCACAGGGAACTATACTCAATATCCTGTGATAAACCATAATGGAAAAGGATATAAAAAAGAATGTCTGTATGTGTATAACTGAGTCACTTTGCTGTACAGCAGAAACTAGCACAGTATTGTTAGTCAACTCTACTTCAATAAAATAAAAAAAAGACTGAGATGCCAACATACAGGGAACATAGAGGCTAAGATATTCTTGTTCCTTTGTTTATATACAGTATTGACTTACTGTTTATTGACCATACTTTGTGTATCATCTTCTAAGTGATTATATTACTGATCTTATTGTGTTTTATATAGTAGAACTGATCTATTCATAAGCACATTTTCAGGAAAATAAAGACAACTTCCATGATAGATCTGTAAAAGCTTAACTGAAACTATTTAGGCCTAATTTGTCTTCAAGTTGCCATGAATTGTGTACATCTTCCCGCTCTATTGTTATTGACTGAAAATGTAACTCATAAATGGCATTCACACCTCTAAATTGCCATAATCAACTTTGCTCTTTAACTGCTCATGATAGTTTGTAATTTCTCTTTAAATACTGCTTTCCTTTATTGTAGAAGTGAAACGGAATGGAAACCATGTAAGTAAATAAATGAAGTAAAATATATCCTTCAAATATATATTCTTCAAGTATATAGAACAACTTGCTAATTTAATTTTCTTTGGTCCTTCAGGAAAAGGTCTTTTCTGGGTCACCTTTTCTTCTCTGTGTTCTATCTCTAGTTAAGAGATTACATTTATCACACAGCATTATTAATTCCTGCACGCCTGCCTCTCCAAATGTACTGTGTCATCTAGTTTATTCTCACATCTTGTTCCGGATATTTATTGCTGCATAAAAAATACTCCAAAACTTAATGGTATAAAGTGGCTTGAAACGACAACATTCTTCTTCTTCTTTTCTTCTGCTGCCTCTTATTAATAGTAGTGGTAGTAATAGCTGTAGTAGTAATAGTATTATATTTTATGAATTTATGGGTCAGGAATTTGGCAAGAGCTTGGCTGGGTTGTTCAACTCTGACTGACATGGCATAAGTCTAGGCAGCTGGTGCTGGAGGACCTACATACAAGATGGCTTCTTGACACAAATATCCGATGTCTTGGTGCTCCTTGGCTTCTCCCTCTTTCTTCAACTGGTGTCTCATTTTTATAGGACTTCTCTGTGTAGCTTGGACTTCTCACAGCATGATAGACTCAGAGTAATCAGGCTTATATGGCAGCCGCTCTCCCCAGAGCAGGTGTTCCCAGGGGCCCAGGCAGAAGTTGCAAGATTTGCTGTGACCTGGCTTCAAAACTCTTAGAGCATCACTTCTCCCACACTGAATTGGTAAAGCATGTTTTATTTTGGTTTTTTTTTTTGTGGTACGCAGGCCTCTCACTGTTGTGGCCTCTCCCGTTGCGGAGCACAGGCTCTGGACGCACAGGCTCAGTGGCCGTGGCTCACGGGCCCAGCCACTCCACGGCATGTGGGATCTTCCCGGACCGGGGCACGAACCCGTGTCCCCTGCATCGGCAGGCAGACTCTCAACCACTGCGCCACCAGGGAAGCCCGGTAAAGCATGTCTTTAAGCCAGGCTCCATTCAAGAGAAGGGGAGGAATAGACCCCGCCTCTCAATGAGGGGATGGTATACACATATAAGAGAGGGAAGGAATTAATGACAGCCATCTTGAAGACAAGCTCCCACAAATCTCCAAGCTTTAGAGTGCAAAATGTTATGTCTTTATTCATCTTTGTTTCTTCAGTGCCTTATAGAATGCTTGGGGTCAGTAAATTTATGTGACTGACTGTAGTTCTCACTTCTAAGCAGAAGATTCAGTATCCCTCCCAAAAAGAGTTACTGAATTTACAGTTGCCTGCTCAATACCTCTATCTTGCTGGTATTTCAAATTCCAGCGGCCCAAAATGGAGCTCATAAAAATAGCTTCTCTTCTAGGCTACCTTAATCTCACCATTCTCCCAGTCATGGTGGCTCAACAGCTAAGAATCCTTGAGTGCACCATCTTTATAGCCTTTCACATTCATCAACTTCTGTTGATAATACTCTTCTCTCATCTGTCCCTTCCTTTCCAGTCCTTTGGCTACCACAGCATTTCGCACCCACCTAACTTCTCTTTTCAACTATTATGATAGCCTTCTAATTTTCTGTGTCCCCACGCTGACTTCTATAATTTATCCTATACTGCCAATTAAATTTTTGTAGTACATAGCTCTAATCATGTCACTTCTCAACTCCATACTATTGTGGGTGAAATGTACAGTACTCGGTCATGTATGACCACATTTTTTTGTGAAAGTCCTATTTGCTGCCAATTTATAAGTGAACGCTGAAGCCCTTACCCTTTTTAGATTAACAAGTGACCCTTCTAGAGGCTCCCATAGCAAGCTGTACTCACTGTGTTTTGTAGTGCCATTTTGCTTCTGTCTCCCTCTGTCTTTCTCTGTTTGTCTCTTTTTTTCTCTTTCTCTCTCTGTATCTCTGCCTTTGTCTCTCTCTCTCTCTCTCTCTCTCTATATATATATGTGTGTGTGTGTGTGTGTGTGTGTGTGTGTGTGTGTGTGTGTAATTTCTTCACTGAACATTGAGGGAGGGACTATATCATGTGTGTTTATGTTTCCAGAGCCCAACTCAGTACCTTACATGTAATAAGTGTCTAAAAATATGTGATAGAAAGATAAGAGAAATGAATGGTGGCCTATTATGGCCTGTGCCTGGATAAACCATGTATAATGGATAGACATCAGGGAAAACTGAATTGGGAGAGAGGTGCTTTTGAAAACTTCCATTATCATCTTTCAGTGCCACAGTTCATGGGCCTTGCCCTGGCTTCTCAGGATCCTCATTAGTGTGTGCCAGTTGATGGATTTCTGGGAGTAGCCATGAACACATTAAACTATATTTAAAATTGTGCGTATTGTGTGTGTGACCATGACCAAAATGGTTAAAAAACACCGCTCTGGGTTTATCTTTCTTTTCTTATTAAAATTAACCTTAGCTATATTTTATTGCCTAAAGGATTTGTGAGGTTACTAACTTGTGTATCTCTGACACCTAATTCCTATTTTTAAAAAAAAATGCATTAAGGTATAATTGACATGTTATATTAGTTTCAGGTATACAGCATAGTAATTTAATATATGTATACATATGAAATCATCACCACAATTAGTCTAGTTAGTACCCATCACCACACAGAGTTTCAAATTTTTTTTCTTGTGGTGAGAACTTTAAGATCTACTCTCTTAGCAACTTTCAAATACACAATATAGTATTATTAACTATAGTCACCGTGCTGTACATTACATCCCCAGGACTTATTTTGTAACTGGAAGTTTGTACCTTTAGACCCCCTTCACACATTTGCCCACCCACATCGCCCACCTCTAGCAACCACCAGTTTGTTCTCTATATCTATTCGTTTTTATTTTTTTTTAGATTTCACTTATAAGTAAGATCATATGGTATTTGTCTTTCTCTGTGTGACTTATTTCACTTAGCATAATGCTCTCAAGGTCCAGCCATGTTGTCACAAATGGCAGGAGTTCCTTCTTTTTATTGCTGAGTAATATTCCATTGTGTGTGTGTGTTTGTGTGTGTGTGTGTGTGTGTGTGTGTGTGTATGTATAGCACATATTTATCCATTCATTTTTTGATGGTCACTAAGTTGTTTTCATGTCTTGACTATTGTAAATAATGCTGCAATGAACATGGGGGTACAGATATCTTTTCAAATTAGTGTATTATCATTATTATGTTACTCTAATAATATATCACCCTTGTTATGTGGGAAAGGCATGGCCTAAAAGGATACATCCTTATCGATGGTAATTTGTAATGTCTGATAGTGTGTTATATACAGGTAGATTTTATTTGAATCCCCACATTATCATATACTAGTTATCACTTTTTATCTCTGAATCTCAGTTTTCTCATCTGAAAAAAATAGGAACAATAATACCAATTGTAGAATGTTTTTATGGAGAGTAAATTAGATAATATACATAAACCACTTAGCAGAGCTACAAAACAAGTACATTTCTAATAAGTGTTAGTTCTCACTCAGGCTAGTTGAAAATTTATTTGGAGGGCCTGCTCCACCAGTTTATTAGCTGAGGGAAAGTTATTTAACTGTTCTGTGTCTCAGGTCTTCATCTGTACAATGTGAAACTTGAATAAGAAAGTAGATATGAAGACCTTAGAATAGTGCCTTGCACATAGCAAACGCCCAACAAATGTTAGGTGTTTGTATCATTGTTACGGAAGATTGGACTTTGCACATATTGTCTGTTTTTTTTTTTAATGCAATCTTTGTAGTTTAACATATATACAGTCCTGTACAGTAGGACCTTGTTGTTTATCCATCCTATATATAATAGTTTGAGTCTGCTAATCCCAAACTTCCAATCCTTCCCTCCCCACCCCCATCCCCCTTGGCAACCACAAATCTCTTCTCCATGTTAGTGAGTCTGTTTCTGTTTTGTAGATATGTTCATTTGTGTCTCATTTTAGATTCCACGTATAAGTGATACCATATGGTATTTGTCTTTCTGTTTCTGACTTACTTAGTACACTAATCTCCAGGTCAATCCATGTTGCTGCAAATGGCATTACTTCATTCTTTATTAAGGCTGAGTAATATTCCATTGTATATATGTATCACATCTTTATCCATTCATCTATTGATGGACATTTAGGTTGCTTACATGTCTTGGCTATTGCAACTAGTGCTGCTGTGAACATATGAGTGCATGTGTCTTTTTGAATTATAGTTTTGTCTGGATATATGCCTAGGAGTGGGATTGCTGGATCATATGGAAACTCTATTTTTAGTTTTTTTTGGAACCTCCATACTGCTTTCCATAGTGGCTGCACCAATTTACATTCCCACCAAAAGGGTAAGAGTGTTCCCTTTTCTCCACACCCTCTCCAGCATTTATTATTTGTAGACTTTTTAATGATGGCCATTCTGACTGGTGTGAGGTGATACCTCATTGTACTATTGATTTCCATTTCTCTAATATTTAGTGAAGTTGAGCATCTTTTTATGTGCCTATTGGCCATCTGTACTGACATCTACTCTTTTAGCAAATTTCTTGGCTTTCTTTTGAGGCTTCCATGATGATAGCAAGATTTCATTGTGGTGGTTTTTACCATCCTTATTACTATCCATTTCTACTTTTCTAGGAAATACACAGAACAATACTCATGGAGGCTAACAGAATGTACCTCCCACTGATGTGTTACAAGGGCCTGCATTATGGTAATGATACACAGTTCTTTTTCATTTTTGTGAGAAGATTCACTGAACTAGATTTGTATTTAATTATGAAAATATCACAATAGCATTTCCCTCAAAAGTAATCCGGATTATATCTCTCATTCTGATTCCTCTTCCTAACCTACAAGGTCCTGTATGTCTGGCCTGCACCATTCTCCTCACATTTATCTCCTTACTCCTTCCTGAGAGCCTCTTTGGCCCTACTTCTGTCCCTCCAGTGCACTGAGCACCTTCCCTCTTTAGGCTGTTTGTAGATGCTGTTCCCCTTCCCTACAATGCTCTGTCCTTCTTTATCTGGCTAATATCCTTTTTTTTAACCCAAAGGAACCATCTGTTCCCAGACTTTAAAGTTGTGTAATTGTTAGTTTCTAAGTAATCCTTTTTTAAAATTGAAGTATAGTTAATTTACAATGTTGTGTTAGTTTCTTTTTTTTTTTAACATCTTTATTGGAGTAGAATTGCTTTACAATGGTGTGTTAGTTTCTGCTTTATAACAAAGTGAATCAGTTATACATATACATACATCCCCATATCTCTTCCCTCTTGCGTCTCCATCCCTCCCACCCTCCCTATCCCACCCCTCTAGGTGGTCACAAAGCATCCAGCTGATCTCCCTGTTCTATGCGGCTGCTTCCCACTAGCTATCTATTTTACATTTGGTTGTGTATATATGTCCATGCCACTCTCTCACTTTGTCCCAGCTTACCCTTCGCCTCCCCTCAATGTTGTGTTAGTTTCAGGTGTACAGCAAAGTGATTCAGTTGTGTGTGTGTGTGTGTGTATATATATATATACATATATATATATATATTTTCTTTTTCAGATTCTTTTCCATTATAGGTTATTACAAGATATTGAGTATAGTTCCCTATGCTATACAGTAGGTCCTTGTTTTGTATCTATTGTATATATAGTAGTGTGTATATGTCAATCCCAAACTCCTATCTCCTCCCACCCCCTTTGGTAACCATAAGTTTGTTTTCTATGTCTGTGAGTCTCTTTCTGTTTGGTAAATAATTTCATTTGTATCAATTTTTTAGATTCCACATCTTATCTTCCTTTTTGTTTCAACTTAAATGTCACTTTCTTCAGGAGGCCTTTCTTGATCTCTCAGAAAGGTAAAACTTCCCCAGTTATCTGCTCACTCAGGTTGTTTTACTTTCGCTCATAGACCTAGCACAAATAGTAACTCTTCTGCTGTTTGTGCAAATCATTGTCTAATGTCTTTCTCCCTCATTAGACTCTGAATTTCAGGAAGACAGAGACTCTCCCTGTCTTGTTCATGGTGCTATCTGTGGCACCTCCCACGGGGCCTGGCATTGTGGAGGTTTTCAGTAAGTATTTGTTGCATGAATGAATGAGGTCTTGAAGAACTGCAACCTACTCCACTGCCCTTGGGTTTATATTCAGGGCATGTGCTGTTTTCAAAGGCATTAATATAATTTACATTAAGGGTACCACCTTAATTAGAGATTTTCTGTCATTCTCTGTGCCCATGTGGAAAAGCCCTAATTTCACATTCATATGATGGGGACAGATGTAAGTAGAAAGGATGAATAATATATTTAATTTATAACAGAACCAATTTTATGAAGGCGTTAAAACATTTAAGACCTTTTGTTTCCATTTTGCTCAAGCTCAGTTCTCATCTAATTCGTTTGTTATATTAATTCAATTGGTAACAACAGAAATGGGAGACACCTGATTTTTTTAGAAAACAGCACTTAGCACTGGGTGTTCCTCCAACATGGCTCTGTAGTACTAATTAAGCCATTGAAAACTGCCAGGCCTAAGGTATTAGCAGGTAGTAAGAAAAATAGAAGTGGTAAGTTACAAGAAAGGAAAGAATAGATTTGGGAGTCAGATCTGAGTTCAAACTACAGATCCTCCATTACTTGTTGAGTGACTTGGGGAAAGTTACTCAACTTTTCTAAACCTCAGTTTTTACATTAGTAAAATGCGCTTACTAAAATTTGCCTTGCCCGCTCATTGTGAAAAGCATAAGAGATTATATGAAAGATTAGGGAGGCTAGCATTTTATATAATAGTAACTCATTACAAATGAGGGAAGTTAGAGGAAAAGGAAAAAAAAATCGGAGAGACAGCTAACAAAAGGAAAAGAAAGAAAATGGTGCAGTTGGTTTGAAGCAGGGCTGGCTTGAAGAGGTGAGTAAGCACTTACTGAAGTGGGAGGAGACACAACAGGTTAAGGTTTTACAAATCAAGCTGTAACAGGTTATGCTAGAGTAAGTTAATAGAAACCATTGTTATGGGCTGAATTGTGTTTACCTCCAAAATACATATATAGAAGCCTTAGCCTCCAGTATCTCAGAATGTGACTGTATTTGGAGATTGGGCTTTTAATGAAGTAATTAAGGTAAAGTGTTGTCATATGGGTGGGCCCTAATCCAATAGGATTGGTGTCCCTATAAGAAGATGAGATTAGGATACAGAGACAGAGGGATGATCATACGAGGACACAGGGGGAAGGCAGCCATCTGCAAGCCAAGGAGAGGGGCCTCAGGGTGAAACTAGTCCTGCCCACACCTGGATCTTGGACTTTCAGCCTCCAGAAATGTAAGGAAATTTATTTCTGTTCTTTAAGTTACCCAGTCTATGGTATTTTATTATGGCAGCCGTAGCAAACTAATACAACCACAAAGGTTGCTTCATTTTAAAAGGAACCCATGAGAGATAACACATGTGAAAATATCTACTACAGTCCTTAGTTCATAGGAAATGCTCCATAAATACTAATTGAATCTGTTGACAAGCAGAATGTTCTAAAGGAAAGTTCAATATGTTGGTGTGAGGGGAGCTGACTCTTTATTCCCTGTTGTGTTGCTAACTAGCCTTAGGACCTTCGTTTCCCTGGACCTCAGAACTTTCACCTGTAGAAGGAATAGTTTAGGGCAAATCAATTCTACTTTTCCATAGAATTGAAGAATCGAATTGTTGGAAAATCCTGATCTCCTAAATGTGTTACCAGCAGAGATGAAACTTGAAATCTGATCTTCAGATTCTCAGAGCAGTGTTCTTTCTTGCTGTAAATTTTCTGCAACCCTGAAATGTACTTATGAGACTTAGAGAGGGATATTCCTGCTTTTTTTTTTTTAAACATTAAAACTTTTCAATACCAGAAAGTTGCCGTTGTGTTTGCTGTGGAAATCTGATTTCAGTAAATATGGTGTTGAAATATTCATTGACTGTGCTGCATTAAAGATTGCTTTCAAGAGGGCTAATTTAAATGAAATCAACATGTAAAAGAACAAGCCACAAGCTAGTCTGCTTTCTGATTAAGAAATTTATCTTCTGTAATTGCATAGCCAAAAGGAAGGGGCGGGGAGGGGGGACCACTGCTGTAGCCTACTTCTAGCTTGGTCAGAAGCAGCTATTTATATTTTGAATTCATGTTTTCTTGGTGATGAGGCCTCAAGGTCCAACCCATGTGCTGTTGCAAGATAAATTGGTGACAGCTGTGAGTTTATCCAAGAAAAGGTAATATTCGCCTCTTCAGTTTCATCATATAAAATAGTTTGGGGCTCTACAGTAATGGCAAAGTTTTTGTTTAATACAATTTAGACAGGAATAGTTGTTAACCTATGTTTTGGAAACTAACAAAAGGTAAATCCTACGTACAATACTGAAATTTACCAACTTGATCTTAAACTGGAAATGTGGAACAATCTTATGTGCTTTATAACTTTGACTCTGCATTGTGTGAGCTCAAGTTTGAACTGCGTTTATTCAGAATGGTAAAAGCCATTTGACTTCTTGCTTTGATTATATTACTTTTTAAAGGTCAAAATAATAATTGCTAATGTTTATATGGTACTAATTATCATCCGGATACTGCTCTAAATGCTTTAACTATATTAACTCATTAATTCTTCACAATAAATCATTTAATCCTCACAACTATGAAGTAAGAGGTATGTGACTAGCTCAAGATCACAAAGCTCACAGTGGCAGAATTGAGATCCAGGCAGTTTGACTCCAGAGTCCGTGATTAGAGAATCACTTTGTGAGCTCTTTAAATTAAATTACCCTTAAATTACCAATATCCCACATGCAGTAGCTCAGTCTTTTATTGACCTCTTTGATTTTACTTACTTAAGGCTTGATAATCCTCAGACAAGTTATCTTTGAAGAGTAAGGTATAAGATAGAAAAGAACATTTGCTCTTTACTAATATCTTGAAAGTAATCCTAAAAAGCTGATATTTGGGCATGCAAATATGAATTGCCAATACTTCCAATCAGCTTCAGCTCCAGCTGTTCTGCTGTAATGCACAAATTAGGATCTGAGCCCAGATTCCATGAAAGAGAAAGCAGGAGATTTGAGATGATGTCCATTTTAACTGTCACACAGGCTCTACATCTAATTAGCAGAGTGTGGCTATCTTATTACATCTGTTTTTCCTGTTAGAAATAACCTTAACACACATCTTTGAAAATTTGAAGGTGGTAAAGTCACAAGTATCAAAATTTAGATTGTTGCCTTCATTAGATATATGTCCTTTCTTTCCAAACTCAAAGTTTATTAAATGTTTGAATTTCATTTTACCAAAAAGATTTCTATCAGCAGAATGTTATGAAAACTTTCATTAAATATTTTAAGCATATATATGCTTTATTAATTTTATGTACTTTGCTTTCTTTTTAAACCTTCTGTTTCAAAAATGTAAAAATGGAATGAATCTATAAAGTATGTGGATATTTCAACAAAGTTGAATGATTTTATATATGTGTATATAATATATATGTAATATAAGCATTAAATATTTTTTTCCTTTTGATATTTGAGAAATCACCAAATTTCAGTATGGGTTATTCTAGTCAATTAGATGCTTTGTGCTCGCTCAGCCCCACTGGGGCAAACATCTGGATTTCTGGAGCAAATGAATGACTAGCCTATTATTTAGGATCACTCTCTAGATAGCTCTCTAGCCTCTATGAGCTGTGCAACTTCTTCTAACTGGTAGGTTCCTGGTTAAAAGCATCCTGTCCAGTCAGTCTTTCAATTCCCTCTAATTTCATGTTCTTGTCATCCCCAGTCACTTCTTTGAGGATACCAGGCCAGCTGTATATGTTGATATGGGGCCAGAGGCCCCAGGCCCTCTCCAGACCTGAACCCAAACTTGACTAAGGCAGAAAATATAACAAAGGCCTTAGCTTGGGGCTTAAAATCTTGTTGCCCTAAATTGAGCATCTGCTGTGATCTGGGGTCCAATGTAGCCTCCAATCCTCTTTATCACCAATACTCACTGCCACCAATGCCTAGCTCCTCAGTTGGCTCAGTATATATAGTTGAACTTCAATCTCAGTTTTTCTGTCTAGCATTCAAGTTGTCTGTTAGAATTTAAGCCTATTCTAAGTCACAATCCAACTATCTGGTACTTTAATACTCTATTGAAATTTTGCCTACCACTATCGTGAAAAAGAGACTCAGTTTCTCATATCTTGAGCTTTTGGATGGAGTCCTACCTTGACTTGACTGAACACCCAAAACTATAATGCTTAGCACCTTAATAATACCCCACATGTCACCAATAATTACTTGAAGCATAATTAAAATTCTCTACCCATTGACTTACTCAGCTAACCTTTTAAGGCAAGATAATTCAGCGAGACCATTTCCGCTGCCTCAGAACTTACTGGCCTTTATTCCATCACCAGGTCCAAGCATGTGTAAACCTAGAGCTTCTCACCATTTTGCTATGGAAGAAGATTTTTTTTCTGGTAAAATATACATAACATAAAATTTACAATTTTAACCACTTTTAAGTGTGCAATTCAGTGGCATTAAGTACATTTATATTGTTGTGTAACCATCACCACTATCCTTCTCCAGAATCCCAAACTGAAACCCTGTACCCCCTAAACAATAACTTTCCATTCCTCCTTCTCTCTGGGCTTCTGGTAACCACTATTCTACCTTCTGTCTCCATGAATTTGCTTATTCCTTAGTACCTCATATAAGTGGAATCATAATATTTTTACTTTTGTGACTGGCTCATTTCACTTAACATGATGTCTTCAAAGTTCAACTATGTTGTAGTATGTATCAGAATTTCATTCCTTTTTAAGGCTGAATAATATTCTAAGTAAGTGCTATATTTTGTTTATCCATTCATCCGTAAATGGATATTTGGATTGCTACCACCATTTTTATTGAAGTATAGTTGATTTACAATGTCTTATTAATTTCAGGTGTACAGCATGGTGATTCAATATTTTTATAGATTATGCTTTATTAAAAGTTATTACAAGATAAGGGCTATAATTCCCTGTGCTATACAATATAACCTTGTTGCTTATCTATTTTATACACAGTAGTTTATATCTTTTAATCCCATACCCCTATCTTGCCTTTCCCTCCTTCCCTCTCCCCAGTAGTAACCACTAGTTTGTTTTCTGTATCTGTGAGTCTGTTTCAGTTTTGCTATACATTCGTTTTTATTATTTTTTAGATTCCACATACAAGTGATATTATACACTTTTTGTCTTTCTCTGTCCTTATTTTACTAAGCATAATATTCTGTCGGTCCATCCACGTTGTTGCAAATGGCAGAATTTCATGCTTTTTATAGCTGAGTAATATTCTATTATTTATACATTTGTCTGTTGATGGACACGTGTGTTGCTTCTATAGCTCGATTGCTAATTATTAGAGAAATGCAAATCTAAAGAAGATGAAGTCACACCTGTCAGAATGGCTATCATCAAAAAGTCTACAAATGTTGGCAAGGACATGGAGAGAAGGGAACCCCTGTGCACTGTTGGTGGGAATGTAAATTGGTGCAGTCACTATGGAAAACATATGGAGATTCCTCAAAAAATAACCTCTAAAAACAGAACTACCATATGATCCAGCAATTCCATCCCTCATATTTATCTGAAGAAAACAAAAACACTAATTTGAAAATATACATGCACCCCAATGTTCATAGCAGCACCATTTACCAGAGCCAAGATATGGAAGCAACCCAAGTGTTACCACCTTTTGGATATTGTGAATAATGATGCTATGAACATGGGTGTACAAATACCTGTTTGAGTCCCTGACTTAAATTCTTCTGGGTATATAATCAAAACTGGAATTTTTGGATCATATGGTAATTCTGTTTAAGTTTTTGAAGAACTACCATACTGTTTTCTACTGAGGCTGCACCATTTTACATTCCACCAGCAAAACACAGGGCTTCCAATTTCTCCACATCTTCCATGCTTGTTATTTTTTTTTTTTAATTTTTCAATTTTTGATATGGCAATAGCCATCCTAATGGAATTGAAATGGTATCTCCTTGTAGTTTTTATTTGAATTTATCTAATGATTAGTGATGTCGAGCATCTTCTCAAGTGCTTATTGGCCATTTGTATATCTTCTTTGGAGAAATATCTATTCAAGCCTTTGCCCATTTTTCAGCGGGGTTGTTTGGGGTTTTTTTTCCCCTTTGTTCTTGAATTGTGGGAGTTCTTTATGTATTCTAGATAGTAATCCCTGATCAGATGTATGATTTCAAAATATTTTCACCCATTCTGTGTGCTGCCCTTTTACTCTGTGGATAGTGTCCTTTTGATGCAAAAAAAGTTTTTAATCTTGATGAAGTATAATTTGTCTGTGCTTTTAGTATCATATCAAGAAATCACTGCCAAATCTAATGTCATGAAGCTTCCCCCTATGCTTTCTTCTGAAATTTTTATAGTTTTAGGTCTTATGTTTAAGTTTTTGATCTACTTTTATTTTTCTATATGGTATAAGACAAGGATTCTACTTCATTCTTTTGCAGGTGGATATATAGTTTTCCCAGTACCATTTGTTGAAAAGACTGTCCTTTCCACATTGAATTGTCTTGGTACTCTTATAAAAAGTCATTTCGCCGTATATGTGTGGGTTTATTTCTAGATTCTCTATTCTATTCCAATGGTCTATATCTCTGTCTTTATGCTAGTGCCACACCGTGTTGATTACTGTAGATTTGTAGTAAGTTTTGAAATTGGGAATTGTGAGTCTTCCAACATTGTTCTTCTTTTTAAAGATTTTTTTGGCTATTGGGGTCCCTTGAGATTCCATATACATTTTAGTATGGATTTTTTATTTCTGCAAAAAATGTCATTGAGATTTTGGTAGGTATTGCATTGCATCTGTAGATTGGTTTGAGTAGTACTGATATCTTAACTACCAAACCGTGACCATTGAATGCCTTTCCATCTATTTATGTCTCTTAAAATTTCTGTTAGCAATGTTAAGTAGTTTTTAGTATACAGGTCTTTCAACTCCTTGGTTATGTTTTATTCCTATGTATTTTTTGATGCTACTGTGAATGGAATTCTTTTAATTTCCTTTTCAGATAGTTTATTAGTCTATAGAAGTGCAATTGATTTTGCATCTTGCAACTTTGCTGGATTTGTTCTAACAGGGGTGTGTGTGTGTGTGTGTGTGTGTGTGTGTGTGTGTGTGATATTTAGTGTTTTCTACATAGAGGCGGTGAAAACAGGCATCCTTGTCTTATTCCTGAACTTAGAGGAAAAGCTTTTAGTCTTGTCATTATGGATTATGATGTTAGCTATAGGTTTTTTATTTATGGCCTTTATTATGTTGAGGCAGTTTCCCTTTATTCCTAGTTTGTTGAATAGTTTTATCATGAAAGGGTGTTGAATTTTGTCAGAAGTTTTTTCTGTATTATTTAGAGTACCATATGGCTTTTTCCTTCATTCTGTTAATGTATTGTATTACATTGATTGATTTACATATGTTCAAACATCCCTAAATTCCAGAAATAACTCTCACTTGGTCATAGTGTATAATCCTTTTAATATGATTCTGAATTCAGTTTGCTAGTATTTTGTTGGATTTTTTACATCAATATTCATCATGAATAATGGTCTGTAGTTCTCTTTTCTGTAGGATGTTTTTCTGCTTTTTTTTTTTTTTTTTTTTTTTTGCAGTACACGGGCCTCTCACTGTTGTGGCCTCTCCCGTTGAGGAGCAACAGGCTCTGGACGCGCAGGCTCAGCAGCCATGGCTCACGGGCCCAGCCGCTCTGCGGCATGTGGGATCCTCCCAGACCAGGGCACAAAGCCGTGTCCCCTGCATCGGCAGGCGGACTCTCAACCACTGCGCCACCAGGAAAGCCCTAGGGAGTGTTTTTTAATTTATCCATGTATTTACCTTTGCCAGAGATCATTATATCTCTATGTATAGTAAGTTTCTCTGTAGTGACATTTCATTTCAACCTGATGGACTCCCTTAAACAATTTTTATAGGGCAGGGCTAGTGGTAATGAACTCCCAAAGCTTTTGTTTATCTAGGGATGTCTTATTTTCAAACTCATCTTTGAAAAAAAGTTTTGCTGGGTATAGAACTCTTAGTTGACAGATTTTTTTTTCTTTTGGTACTATACTCTTAAAAATATCATCCTGCTGCTTCTGGCCTCTAAGTTTTTGGGAATCCACTCATATGTTATTAAGGATCACGTGCACATGATGATATTTTTGTTGAAAATTGGACATTTGGAAAACCAACCACCTCTTTCAGTTTATGTGGATGGGCTGTCTGCTAGAGCAGTCCTATACTTATTAGCTGGATGTGCTTTGAGTTGTAAGAAAAGCCCCAGGTGAAGGTTTAAGGTATTCTTAAATCTTTTCCTACTCTGAGATCCAAGTTATGCTGATTTACCCTGTCTGAGCTATGTGTTAGGTAAAACAGAGACTAGTTCATCAGGCAACCCTCAGACAGGTTAGAAGATTGCAGATGAAGTATGTCTGCCTCCTCTGGATTGAGGCTAATTTGGAACCAGATTTCTATCTTTTCCAGAGAAGATTATGCCATACCAGGGAGGGGATGATACCAAGGCAAGTGAAAACAAACTACTCTACCAATTTGAATGTGGCTTTTTCTTGATTGGACATTTGCTTTATTGCTGTAAGACTTTTGATTATCTTTGAGAGCTCTTATAAAGCCAGTCTTTCTTGCCTCTCTCTCATATATATATATATATATATATATATATGTATATATATATATATATATATACATATATATATATATATATATATACATATAACAAATTTCCATAGAGAATGGGCACCTAGAGCTTCCTAGTCCACCATTTTGCTGACCTCACATGGAAGTCTTACCTTAAGACTGTTGTATGAATACTCAGCCCCTCTTTTGACCCCCCCCCAACATGGCTTATCTATTTGGAGAAGGACCTTGAAGTGGTGTACTGCTATAGCTAAAACAGAGACTTAAGTGAAAGGGATACCTACAGCTATGAAATATAAATTAAAACCACAGTGCTACTCAGCACATACCCACCAGAATGGTTGAAATAAAAGATGGAAAAAGCAAGTATTTGAGAGGGTATGGTACAACCAGAACTCACATACTACTGGGGTGGAAGTGTAAATTATTATAAGCTCTTTTGTCATTATATAATAAAACTAAACATAAGCATAGATAAGACCAGAAATTTTATTCTTAGGCATGTACCCAAAACAAATTTACACCTATGTTTACCAAAAGATATATACTAGAATTTTCAAAGCAGCACTATTTGTAATAGACAAAAACTGGAAAGTAGCCCAGTGTCCCCTGAATGTAGAATGGGTCAATTGGTTGTGGGATAGCCACACAATGCAAGGCTCTACAGCAATAAGAATAAAGGATTTACAACTGTACTAAATAATATGGATGAACCTCAGAACCATGAAAACAGCAAGACACAAAAGTGTACATACTATATGACTTTATCTGTATTGAGTTCAAGAACAAGCAAAACTAGCCTCTGTTTCAGAGTTAATACTGTGGTTATGCTAAGGAGAGGAAGTGACTGGACAGAACATGAGAAGGATGGGTTTTCAGTTTCTGATATTTAAATTTTTCAACCAGACTTGTGAAAAAGCATCAATCTGTATACTTTTTATCCTATAAGTGTGTTTTATTTCAATAACTAACAATAAAGAATTAAAAATAACAATTTGGAATGACCTAAATTTAAAATCCAGCCCTACAACTTGCTAGTTTGAGTCTGGTCACATTTCTTAATTCCTCTAAAAGCCACAATATCCTTACCTGTATGATGATGTGGATGGTGGTGATGATGGGAAGAAGAAATATAATCACTTTGTGTCAATTTCATTCCCACAGTAACCCTGTTTGGTAAATAATAGGTAATAATGTTATTTTCATGTAACAAATGAGGAAAGCCAGGCACACAAATGTTAAATAACTAACCCATTTCATCCTGATCCAGAATTCAAATCTAGGCACTCTTGCTCAAAAGTCCATACTCTTAACCCACCATATCCTTCCCTAAGTAGGACTAATAATAATAATTAAAAAAATGTATTTAAAAGAGTTTAGAAAACTGTAACCCAATAAACATGTTAGGCCTCCTTAATTTCCATTAATGATAAAACATTACCTCTAGCTCTCTTTCCCATGCCTACTTTTCATAGTTATACTCTGACTGTATCCCACAGGTAGCCAGTCTAGTATTCCTTTGACCACACTTCTGGAATTCCCTGTCTTTCTGGTAGTGGATTGCTCCTTAAATGCCCTTTGAGGAAGCATGATGAAGAGGTTACAATTTCCTACTTATGCCAGTTACTTTCCACATTTACATATGGGCATTTCTTATCTACTCCACAATCATATATTTAAGGGCAGGAGTCCTTTTAAATCTCTATTTTCAGTTCCTAGCTGATGGTTTAGAACATATTAGGTACTCAGTAAATGTTGAATTTTTTATTCAAATTAAAGACCTTCTACTCCTTGGGGACCTGTCATTTTATGTATATTTTCTTTTTTTTTTTTTTTTTGCGGTACGCGGGCCTCTCACTGTTGTGGCCTCTCCCGTTGCGGACGGAGCACAGGCTCCGGATGCGCAGGCTCAGCGGCCATGGCCCACGGGCCCAGCTGCTCCGCGGCATGTGGGATCTTCCCAGACCGGGGCACGAACCCATGTCCCCTGCATTGGCAGGCAGACTCTCAACCACTGCGCCACCAGGGAAGCCCTATGTATATTTTCTTGATTAAAGACGTTTTCTAATGCTATTAAAACCAAGGAGTTGATGGTGACTGGGAAGCAATGTGGTAGGTTCTTCGGAGCAGAAGAACCTGTCATACTGTTTTGGTAACAACTTATTTAGTCTGTAAACATAGCACCAACTCAGCTAGTCACCAAAACTTTTCAATTCAGTCTATTGTGATATCTTTTCTCTGGGGACTCATGTCAAATTTTATCATGGAAACCAATGAAACATAAGATTTGTTTTACATAAATTAGTTTTACAGCCACATTTTTGGAAACACATCTGTTCCATAAAGAGAAAGAGCTTTACTTACTGCAATAACTTCCTTTATGCAATGTGAATGACATTGTATCTCTTGTGTTTAATGAACTTTCCCATTATCTACTTGTCAGTTGGATGTAGACATTAGCAATTTTGGATCATGGCTCCAAATCTGGTCTCATTCCTATACTATGAAATCCTTGGCCGAACCTCATATTACAGTGCAATCCATTGCATTCCTTGCCAGCAAAGATAACCACAGAGCCATTCTAATCTTTGCAATTGCTAAATTTCCTCTCGAAGTTCTGGTAGACTGGCTGGGAGCTATCTGTAGTGTGTTTTCCTGGCTACCATCAAGTTTTCCATCTGCCAGTATTTCATACTGCCCAGGTATGAACTCATAAGCTAAATAGCTCTCTCAAATCTATAATTATAGGGGAAAAAAGCTGAAATGGTACACACTTAAACTAAATTAAGAAAGAAAATAAATGGAGGAAATAGAAATTATTTGCCTGCCTCATCTGAGGTTTGGTAGCACTTCAATAATAATTTGAGGTCTGAGAGGAAGCTTCTTCTTCTGGCCTTGGAATAAAGCCACTTGAAAAATTAGAGTGATGACACAGAAAAAGCAAGTCAATTACCATATTTTAACTCATGAATATTCAGCCAAAGTGATCGGGGTTCTCTTTATCATCTCTAAATGTCAGGTGTGTGTGTGTGTGTGTGTGTGTGTGTGTTTGTTTGTTTGTGTGTGGTGTGTGGGGTTGGGTTTTGCTTTTTGGGGTAAGACTGTAGTTCTTCTTGGGGAAGAGAAAAGAAACCATGGATATTACAACTGGGTGACAGTGGCCGTGGCAGCTGTGGCTTTTAGAAACTTACCAACTACTATGATTTAGAATACTTCTTTTCAAACTACAAGTTGAGAACTATTAGTGGGTTATAAAATTTAGTAGGTCACAACTAGCATATTTAAGAAGTAGAATAGAATAGAAATATCAGTATGCATCACATATAAAGTATTGATTTATAAAACCTGGTTTCATGTGTACATGCAAAGGTATGCAGACACACATGTATGTGTACTAGGTCACAGTGTAAAACAATCTGTTTGTGTTAAGGTAAAAAAGTTTGAGGTCCTCTGATTTAGAGATTAAGAGTCTTTGTCCACCTTTTATAATCTTGTCAGAATAAAAGATGATGTGATTTCTTCTGAGTTGAGAGGATTGAAAGAAACACTAGTATTAACATGTTAAAATGAATTATACATTTTCTTTTGGTGCTGAAAAATATCAAGATAATTTAGAAAAATCTTAGATTAAATTATTTCATGAGATATATATTGATGTTTCAAATCATCTTTCTAGAAAAACTCCATTTTGAACACAAACAACAAGAATCCGGGTAAATTTAAATCTCTGGGAGTACTTCAGAACCCCAGGGATTGTCCAACTTCATGAGCCTGCCTGAAGCAGAAATAGAACTCTCCTTGTGCCCACCCCCGAACACACAGACACACAAAACCTGTTGGTTGCAGTGACCATGAAGTTGCCTGTCTAAACCCACAGTCCCAGCAGGGTTTGGGCTCCTGTGGTGTTCCTTTGAGGCCTCTTCAACATGATGCTGGTGCAGCTACTCATAGCATACTTCAAGCTATTTTCGTTTTCAGTTATTTTCATTTCAATGAGAAAATTGAGTAGGCTATTTGATGATTCATTTGTTTTCGACATCCATGGCCTGAAACCAATCAGGTTTTTCTTGTCTGCAGAGCCTGTGCTAGTGTCCATCTATCTATGAGCTGTCTTTTCTAACCCTCCATTCAAGTATATATACTCCCTGACTTCCAGATACAGACAACTTCTAAACCCACAACTGCTTTCACCTGAATTAAGAAAAAATGCTTTGATTCTATCCACGTGATGTCAGATTAGAATTGTAAGTAGCATTTCCATTTTTTTTCAGCTAGGCTTGCTGTTTTTTAGAAATTGTCTGAGATATTTGAGTATGGTTATACTTATGTGGCAACTGCTCTGTCTGGCATTGACAAAGTAAAATAGCATTTTGAATGGCAAAACCATTTGTTTGCTAGCCTTGTTTATCCAGAGAATCAGAGGGAGTATGACTCTGCCAGTATGCACAAAATAAATGGTGTATGGAAATAAAAATTCATTCATTTTATATTGCCTCAGTGATCAATGAAGATCACTACTTGATTGATCCAGCTGTGGTGATCAGAATTAATCAAGAAAATGGCTGAAATTAATGGATTGACAGTGCTATGGTATGGGTTTGCCGCTACCTAGAGCTACTCCTAGTCATTCAAAGAACACCACACTTATTGTTTATTTTACTTTATTATTATTTTTAGCCAATTTTACTGTTGAAATGAGCATGTGTTTTACAAATGACAATAAGCCCATCAGTGTGATAAATATAATAATGTAAAAAGTCTTTGATTGCATTTGTAATGGCCATCAATTTTCCTCTCTAATTACATTAATTATAGCATTACATACCTTTGCAATTTGTACAGGATTGTACTCAATTAGGTTCGTGTTGTATTTCAATAAAGCATTTTTACCACCATCATAAATCTTAGGAACACTAAGTCATGGAGGTAGTGGCAACCGAAGATTGATCTGCAGTGTTAGAATTCAGTGGGAAATCATGTCTTGTTATTGATTACTAAAAGAGTCATTAATTTATGGAAGCTGGTTGGAGAGTTTGGCAAGTTTAGAACTTATTTCAAAATCATTCCTAATTCGAGCTACAGCTTTTCTCAGAGATGGAGTGAGGATGGGAGGGAGGGGGAGGGGGAGGGAGAGGGAGAGGGCAAGGGGAGGTAAGAAAGGAGAGAGAGAGAAAGAGAGAATATAAATTAAAATTTTAAAATTGCAAAATGATTCTATGTTGCATTTTGTTAAACAGAGTAGGGTGAAGTGTGTGGAGGTAGTTATATCAAGGTCAATAGCAACCTGATATTACCAGGCCGCAATCAGTTTGAGTAATTGGTTTCTGACAGTAATCTTTATTCTCTCAGAAATGTAACTGACAGAAAATACCTAGCTATTCAGTCTAAAAGGAGATGGCTCACCGTAAGAATTCAAGTAGCTGGTGAAAAACAGCCCAGGGTAAGCTCTTTTCTTTGTTTTCAAAATGGAAATATTCTAAAGATACAGTCCTGTTTTCAGGCAATAATTAAAATGGTATAAAAAAGAATCTAGAACTAGTTTGTAAAAGGAAGGCAAACTTCACGCCTAGGAATTTCATAATTTGTCATTTAGTTTAGGATACAGTATGAATACCATGTAATGGTATTTTGGTCATGAATACCAGGTAATGGAGGTCTTATTCCGTTCCAGGTTTCAAGTGTATGTTTTATTTACCTTATCTTCATTTAGGGCTTTGAAGTACCTGTGACTAATTACGTAAGTTGACAGATTGGATATAAATGACTCTCACTTTTTTTTCTTTCTCATTTTTAAATTCTGAAAATGTGTTTGGAATAGTATAGGTTATGTAATGATAGGGAGCTTCTGAGCTTTCACCTGCGGGTGGAAGATTTGAACACCAGCAATGTAGCATGGCTGATAAAGAAAGAAACCTAGTATTATTGTTGCTAGATTTTTATTTCTATGGTAACCATGATGTCACTGGTGCCTGCAATGCTTAAACCTTCCATCTCTAATAACTTGAGCTGATCTGGCAGGACAGAAATGTAAAAATGAAAAAAAAACCTAATTAATAGAGTGTAATCACCAGATGCAATGATATAAATAATATTTGAGAACGTAAGAGCTGAATCTTGGCTGGGGCCGAAAGAAAAACATAGCACAGGGTTTATTTTATTAAAAGAAAAAGCATTTTTTTGATATAATGACTATGACGTGAGTGTAAAGAGGTTAAAAAATACAGTAGAGAAGGAGCTATCCATATGCTTTAGGCTTTATTATTTGTAGCTAGAGAAGAAGACAGACTGGGGAAAAGAATCGTGCATTGGGGATTAATGTTTAATTCCTGTTAAGAAATGCAGAAAATAAGTGACATGTATATAATCCAACAATAATATTGCTAAGAAGCATATTAATGATTTTATTATATTTCAGAATATTGTTTGCTATTTATACTCCTTTTCCTAAACTACCTTCATTCTCTTTCCAGTGCTACAGGAAGCTTCCTTTTTACTCTTGCTATCTTTGGCAAAAAATAAGAGGCCATTTGCTTGCTGAGCTCTAATCTATCCTCTCAGGGAGAAGTGGACTTCTTAACTGCATAGGTTTGGAAAGAAGAAAAGGTGTGCCCTGCCCATATTTTAAGGGAGAAAAAAAAAAAAAAAAAACATTGCAGGTACTAATAACAACCAGAAACCTCCCAGAGGGCTTATGAAGGAGATAGCTGAGTGACTAGGAGTGGGGCTTGAACTCCATTCTCTTCAAAGTGATCTTTCTTATTCCTCAGCAAAGGAGCTTTTTCTAGTCAAGCCAAGGTAATGGAGAGAAAAATCAGAAGTTTGCTGTGCCTGCCTTCCTCACTCTGGTCCCTGCCCTGTCTTCCCCTCATGGCCAAGAAGCCTGGTTCTCAAGTCCAGAAAGGAGTGTCACACAATACTGCCTCGCCTACCTCACCTATTCATGGTAATTGTGGTTGAGGTGGAGCGGAGTGGGATTGGCATGCCAGGGGACTGTTGCTCCTGCCTTCCATCACCCTAGCTATAGCCCCATAATGGCGGAGGGTAGGGAGGGGGTGGTTTCTAGGTAGGTCAAAGTTCGAGACTCTTCTGGGTTGTTTTTGTGAAGCCACTCTGCTACAGTACTGGCTGGATTTCCAAACTAATGAAACTCCTTGTTTGCAATCTAATGTTTTAAATATTTACAGTGGACAGTTCTTCCCTATTAGAGAGAAATAACTTGCTTAGCTTGATCATATGCCTGCCAGAACTATTACTTTTCTATTGTTATCTGACTGCAGCTATCAACTATATAAACACTAGAGTGATAAAAAGGTGTCTGGTTGACATACAAGCTGAAATCCAGCTTACTCTGAGCTCTGTAAATCTCTGCTTTATAAACACCTCTATCCTGGATAACATATTGAGAAAAAAGATGAAATAAGAATAACTCTTTGTACTGCATTGACAGCACAAAGTCATTCAGCTTTCAGTGGGCAAGACACAACATCTCCCTAAAGAAAATATGGTCTTGTATTTCGGGTTTGATCGTACCATGACTTAAAATTACCTCTTGCTTATCATTTATAAATCTATGTATCGTAACAGTGGAGACAAAAAGAAACTATTTTACACGTAAAGAGATTGCTAATTGTACAGTGAAAACTACCATAGATTAATAATACTGATCATAGCTGACGTCTATTATAAAATTGTACTTTTCAAATACCAGGTGTCTGAGACTATATGCTAGGCAGAGGACAGAAAATGACATGGACTTAATCTGTGCCCACACTGAGAAAGGATCTAAAGAATTTCTGGCATGATTTGCTTACAACGTTATCCAGAAAGGACAATTAAAGACTCTCTCTCTTTCATAATGCCCTCTAATGATACCAACACTAGGCCATGTACTTTAAACGAAGCCATGCGGTACAGGGTAGAGATTAAGAGGATGCCCTTTAGAGACAGATTGCTGGGCTCCAGTCCCACCTCCACTAAGTACCAAGGACAGTTAGATATTGGGCAACATTTTCAACTTCTTCATACCCCAGTTCCCTCAGCTGTAAAAGGAAGACAGTAGTACCTACATCAGAATATTGTTATGTGGGTTAAATAATGCATGCAAAGTTCTTAAGGAAATGCCTAGTCCACAGTTTGTGTTCAACAAATGTTAGCTACTTTTATTAACTGTTGTTTTCTCATTGGATCAAAATTGCCCAAGTTTGAAAAACTGGGAGGAGAGGGAGGCAAAGAAAAAAAAAACAGTACTTCATATTTCAAAAATATTAAAAGGCTATATATGTGTTCAGAATACTAATAGGATTTGGAAAAGTTTCTGGTCTTTGTCCTCTGTCTTTTCCATTCCCTGTAGCTTCTCAAATTATTATTTTATTTACCACTCCCAACCTTAAAAATGTCAGTTTGTTGACACATGTGGTCATTTATTTCCCATTGTAGAGGTCAGAATGGCCCATTTCACACTGTTCCCATTGCCCAGCGATGGAAGTAATGAAAACTTTTTCTAGCATCTCATCCTTTAGCCTATAATCTGCTCTAAGCAACTCTGCCTGTGCCTGACAGACATCTTAACCATATAATTATGCTATTATTGCTAGTTGTTGAGGGATTTGTCAAGAGTGATATTCCCTGTAGGTGTTGTGTCATTGCCATTTTTTGCTAACTGTGGCTTTCATATAGTGTCACATGTTTTTAGCCCCCTGTCTTATTAGATTATTAGCTATATGATGGAAAAGACCTTTTTCTGTATATCAAACAGACTCCAGAGTGTCAATAAATGTTTGAGGAATGAAAGTAAGGGAGGCCCACATAAGTGACCACCAAATATGAGACCAAGTAGTCCTAGGGAAGGAAAAAGATCAATATGTAGAGTCCAAATTTGACTCTATCTCTTATTAGTTGAGTGATTGTGTACAAATTAGCTAACTTCTCTGAACCTCGATTGTCTATTCTATAAAAAGGGTTAGCGGTCCTACCTGTCTTTTAGAGTTGTTATAGGCATCAATTGAGATGACAGTTAAGAGACTGCTTTATAAACTACACATTTCTGGACAAACATTTGCTGTCGTGGTGATGGTACTTCATGTCTTAGCCTGCAATGGAAGTGACATTTCTGTCAGATTTTGGTGACTAGTCCCCATGTTGTTTCAATGATGTACCACCTCTCTGTTGCTATCTCTGTTGCTATATAACAAACCACCCCCAAACTTTGTGGCCTAAAACAGCAGCAATGGCAATAATTATTTTGCTCATGAATCTGTGATTTGGGCAGGCCTTGGTGAGAAGAACTCATCTCTGTTTTGCTTGATATCAGCCTGGGGAGATTTGAAGGCTGAAGGCTAGAATCATCTGAAAGCTCACTCACATGTCTGCCAGTTGCTCCTGGCTGTAGGTCAGAATTTTTGATGGGTCCATGAACTGGAACACTTACATGTGCATTGACAGAGAGGGAGAGAGTGAGCACATCAAGAAGAAGCTGTATTTGCTCACTCATATTCAGGGAAGGAGGATTTGTTTTCCGTGTCTTGGTGGGAGGAATGTCAAATAATATATAGATCACTACCACCACACTACTAGCTGGCATTTTTTGAGTATTTAATACATGCCAGATACAATACTGCATATCATTTAATTCCCACAAAATATCTATGAGGTTAACACCATTGTACCCATTTTAAAGGTGACAAATATGACCCTCAGAATGTTAGATAGCTGCCCAAAATTACATAACGAAGGCACTAGGACTAAATTCAAAGTCATGTCATTAATCACTACAATATACATCCTTTCCCTTTGACATTACACTTGTGTGATGATAGGAATGCATTTTTTTTTGTGGAGTGGGGACTGGCTGCTAAGCGATGAATCAGTGAATAAAATTCATTTGGCTTTACTGCTCTGATAGAGGAACATGTTTGGCACCTTTAAATGATGCTGCATTAAAATAAGAACCTGCCAGCAAGCTCTTTCTGAAATGAGTGCCTGACTCTGGTCAATAGAAAACAGTTGAAAACTCTTACAATCAGTACCCTTTGAATAATAAGCTCTCAAGAACTTATAAGATACTTAGTGTTAGAGAAGATACCCAACAAGTAGGTGTCTAATCTAACTCAGTCACCAGTCAGGAAGCCTTGGGAGTGTGTGGTTTAAAAATATAGAGAAAATGAAAGTTAGTGACTCAGCTTCTTGGACTTGATGAGCTCTGTGCTTTAGCAACTACAGCAAATGGAACCCCTCACTAGATGATGGCCAGAGACACTGGATGCAGTGACAGTGATGGTTCGTTTCTATGACCAATGCTGAGGATTGCCTTGTGATTACAGTAATCATTGCCAGTGCCATTCAACTTATGAACTCTGCCCAGCCTTGTTTATAGAGCTAACAGGTTGCACACTTATTTGTTGGCTTTGGAAAATCTCAACATGTTGCCCCTGCCTGAATTGCCTTGATTGACAGTAGGGATGTCATTAATTTAACTAAATAAGTGCAAGGCCCTCTGATTTTCTTGGCTCTGTCAGCATAGCCTCATGGATGGTGGTAATTATATGTGGGAGGCAAACAGCTGTATATGGCTGTCCTTGAATGTGGAATGAATTTGGAAGGAGAAAGAGACCCACAAAGGAGAGGGAGATGAATTTCAAAGGATGTTTAATACATAGTGTCAAATGAGATGGGTGAAATGAGATTGATAGTATCATTAGTTAGCCATGCCTTTTGGGACATTCAGATTCAAAAATGCAAAAAAAAAAATGGTTGTACACATACAGTCACACATTTATTTTCATATTCTTGCTTTACTCAGTTAGATTCAACTGTATTGTCACTGCAAGGAATGTTCCCTTTTTAAAAATTCATGTATTAAAATAAGTGAACTATTTAAGCTACCGTCCAGATCTCAGTCTTTTAGTTTTGTTTTTGTTTATGGTGAAATTCAAGTGAAGCAAAGTGAAACTCTTTCATACATGAGCTAAACATTTTTGGTCCAATTAGTCAACTAGTAAAGACCATTTCTATAAGACTGTGGTTTGTCTTAATGGAATGTTTGTTCCAATTTGGACAGAAAAATATTCCTAGAATAAAATCTTTGGGGAGAAGAACATCAATGCATGAAAATTGAACTTATGATGCTATAGTATCTGTCACTTTTTTCTCTTGCTCAAATCTTTGGTTCTTCAAAGAGGAAAGTTTAAAGCTATTTAAACTGAAGGGATAAGTCCATTCTATGCCTATGTAGCTTGCTGTCCTTTTTTCGCCTGCTAAGCATGAAACACTTTGGAATCTGTCAAGTGAAGTTTAAAATGGGCAGTTATCCATGAGAACGACACATGTTTTTACTCCACAGAGGCAGATATTTAATGAACATATGGGCATTTGATGAATGCATAATTATCTTATAAACATTTGTTTTGTGATGTTTTCAACAAAAATACTACTTTTAAAGAGAGCAAGAGAAGTACATTTGGTGGTTCATCACTATAGGTGTATTATTTCATGCCAAGATTAAAGAGGCAAAAGTTGATGCTGTACCTATCTGCCAAGCCATAACTGTTTATTTCCAGATGACTCCTGTTTTGATAGATCTTTCAAGAAGCTGCATTCAATTTTTCACTGTATCCATATAACTCCAAATATCTAAGCACTTAAGTTTCAGAAGTCAGGGCCTGGGAATCCAGACTACAGGTTTAATATTGGGGAAAATTTTAGATGTTATTAAATAGCAAACAGATCTTAAATTTTCTCAAGGTTTATGAGTATAGAAAATGACAAATGGGGCATAGATGAGATGTTTACTAGTATATACTCTGTACACAAAATCAGCCAAGGTGTGTATCATCATTAAATGTTTCATCCCGCAAAATGGCTATACTCAAAAGCCTATATTATTTTGATTGATTCAGAGCTGTCTTCAGAATTCATGACATTAAGATTGTACTTCTCTCAAATCTAATAAGATTTCCATATAAATATTTTATTAATGCCTGTATCTATGTGTACTCCAACTAGAAGAAAAGATTTGCTTTTATGTGTGAGGGCAGTGGATTTTTATGCAGATTTGGAGGAGACGGTGGATATATGGAATGTTCTAAGTTATATGTTCACAGCCTAAATCTAAGCTTTCCAATTGTGTGTCTATACCTGCCCCCAAAGAGTTTTAAGGTAATTATTATATAATATTTGGCTAAAAATAATCTACTCATAGTCTTTCAGGACCCACAGAATGGTAGGAATTAGCATGCCTATCTGAATACCTCAGCCTCAAATATGTGCTTTCCCCCAGTTCTTTTGAAAATAGAAGACTAATGCACTCAGCCCACAAATATTTTTTGAGTGTCTAACATGTGCCACTTTTATACAGCTCATCATACTGAATTATAATTATTGTTTACCAATATTTTTTTCCTGACTAGACTATGTTCTTTAAGAGAAAAGAGATTATGCCTTAATCATCTCTATATTCTCCTTATTCAGCACAATGAATGACACATGCTCAATAAATGAATGGTGAATATGTGAGTGAGTATGTAAATAAAGGCATAAGCACATGAGTGAAAAATCTGATCAACGTTGTAGCAATGGGTACAGGGAAGTAGAGGAAGGAAATATTATTTCTAGCTTGGAGAAGAAAGTGGTAGGAATACCACAAAAGACATTGGGAATGAGGTGACACTTGAGCTGGACCTTAAAGGATGGATAAGAGGCCATTAGATTTGGTTATCAGTCCTTAGTTACTTTAGAAAACAGGTTCGGTGAAATGTTGAGGGCAAACAGCAGATTGCAAGAGGCTAAAGATCGGGGTAGGTATGAAAAAATAGAGATACAACCTCTCCGTTTAAATAATTTTATGATGAGTATCAGGTATGTAGAACCATCCAGACCTAGATTTGAATCCTGGTTTTGCCCCTTAAAAGCTGTGTAAATCTCTTGGTGCTCTAGCTTTCTTACCTCTGAAACAAGAAAAATGGTACTATCTTTTGTGAATATCAAATGAGAAATTAAATACTCAGTAATTAATCTACAAAACAAGGAGGGAAAGGATGGTAGCAGGAAAGAATTGCAGATTAGAATAAGGAAATTTATTTTTCACCAAGGATCTTGAGATCTCAAATGAGTGAAGATGTTTTTCTCATAGTAAAATCTTACATAAGATTCCTTGATACTTCCTAAATCAAGAATTTTAGCAATCAAGCAAATGATTTTATTTAACTTTGGTGTCCCTCCAGTTCTTATCTGTTTACCTTTTCCCAGTGCCTTTAAACTATTGAGCAGTCTTTCCTAATGAGTCTTCATACTTACAGAGATTCTCATATCTGTTCAGCCTGCTTTTGAAATGTACCTGTGATGTGTCCTTAGGATCATGCTATAAGAATTACAAGGTAACAAAATCATATTAATGTCACTTTTTCAAGTAATATATTTGAATTTCAGAAGGAGTCTTGCAGAGGCACAATGGCTTAAGCCATTTGCCTGTTGATAATTTATATTCTGCCAGTTTCCACAAGGGATTTGTCATGGCACAATAAGCTAACACAGTGACTCTGATTAGTGATGAGAATTTTAGATGTGATTTTACTCATTAATTTTTTGGGACTCCTTGGATAGATATGCTAGGAATCTGATGCAGGCCTGCAAGAGAACCATTTGTTGGAAAATAGGTACCCAGTGAGCCTCAAAGCATATTCTACTCAGGTTTTCCCAGTGGATTAGCTTTGGACCCCAAATCAAATTCCGTTTGGAAAATATGCTGCTTCTAAGTTTCAGTATCTTTGTTTGTTAGTGGGGTGGCTTATGTGCAATCAGATGCATCTATTTAAAATGTATAATTTGATGAATTTTGACAGATGTTTATCTCTGTGAAACCATCACCACAATCAACACCTCAAAAGACTCCTCATACCACTTTGCATTCCACCCCTACCCAGGCAACACTGATCTGCCTTCAGTCATTATAGATTTGTTTGCATCTTCTAGAGTTTTATATTAATAGAATCATACCTATGCATTCTTTTGTGTCTGACTTCTTTTCAACCATCATAATTTTTTTGAGATTTATGCTTGTTACATGTTCCAGTTATTCATTATTTTTATTGATGAGTAAGTACTACCATTGATTATCCATCTACTTATAGATATTTGGATTGTTTCCAGTTTTAGGCACTCTGAAAAAAGCTGCTATGGACATTCATGTACAAGTGTTTTTGTGGACACATATTTTGATTTCTCTGGGATAAATATCATTCATGGAATGGGTAGATCATATGGTGGGTGTATGTTCAATTTTTTAAAAGTAATTGCTGACCAGTTTTCTAAAGTGGCTGTACTATTTTACATTCCCACATGGAGTTTACAGTAGTTCCATTAAATCCACATCCTTGCTAATACGTGGTATTTTCTTTCTCTTCTTTTAGAATTAGTCTTCTAAAGGGTTTATAGTGGTATCTTGTTCTCTTAATCTACATTTCCCTGATGTCATGCATCTCTTCATGTGCTTACTGGCTATTTATATATTTTCTTTTGTGAAGTGCTTGTTTAAATATTTTTGTTCATGTTTTTATTGTTTTTGCCTTTATGATTATTTAATTGTAAGAGTCATTTTTATATTCTGGATATAAGTCATTTGTCAGAAAGACGTAATGAAAACATTTTCTCCCATTTTGTATCTAGTCTTTCTTGGTATGTTTTGAAGACCAACATTTAAAAATTTTTAAAGAGTAGAATTTTTCAGTTCTTTATTTTACCATTTGTGTTTTTGGTTTTTATCTAAGAAGTCTGTCTAACCTAATGTCACAGAGGTTTTCTCCTTTGTTTTCCTCTAGAGCAAAACTGTTCAATAGAACTTTCTGAATGATGGAAATATTCAATATCTGCACTGTCCAAGATAGGAGCCACTAGCCAATCTTGGCTATCGAGCACTTGAGATATGGCTAGTGAGACTGAAGAGCTGAATTTTTAATTTAATTTTATTTTTAATATTAAATATAAATTGAGATATATGGCTGGCTGCTATATTATACACTGTCATTCTAGAGGTTTTATAGATTTAACTTTTATTTTTACATATCTGATCCACATGTTAATGGTGGTATATTGTATAAGGTGAAGGTCTATGGCCATTACTTTTCATTTAAATATCCATTTTTCCTAGCATTATTTGTTGAAAACACTTTCCCTTCTCTGTTGAATTAGTTTGGCACCTTTATTGAAAATTAATTGACCATATATTTATTAATCAATTTCTGGATTCTGTATTGTGCTCTGGATTCTGTATTATGTGGATCTGTATTTCTACTTTTACCAATGCCACATTGTCTTGATTTACTGTGGCTTTAGCGTAAGTGTTGAAATCAGATACTGTAAGACTTCCCTCTTATTCCTAGTTTAAAAATGTCATTTTTGCTATTCTAGGTTATTTACCTTTTCACATAAATTTTAGCATCAGCTTGTCAGTTTCTATAGAAGCCTGCTGGGATTTTGATTGAGATTGTGTTGACTCTATAGATTGGTTTGGGGAGAATTGAAATCTCAACAATATTGTGTCTTACAATTCATATATGTAGAATATCTCTGTTTATTTAGGTCTTTAATTTCTCTCAACAGTGTTTTGTAGCTTTCAGTATACAGGTCCTGCATAACTTATGTCTAATTTATTCCTTTGCAATTTTAAATGGAATTATTTTATTTTCCAGTTGTGTCTCTTTGTACATAAAATACAATTAATTTTTGTATATATTAACCACATATTCTGTATCCTTGCCAAATTCACTTATTTTGTATATGCCTTAGGGTTTCTGACATAAACAATGAAACCATTGGAAATAGGGACAAATTTAATTCTTCCTTTCCTATATTTTTAAATTTATACTTTTTCTTACATCACTGCAATGACTAGAACCTCCAGTAAATGTTCAGAGTGCTGAGAGTAGGCATCCTTACTTTGTTCCTTCATGACTGTAGAAGAAAAGTGTTCTATATTTCACTATTAAGTATATTATCTGTATAATATGTATTGTGTGTGTTTGCGCATGTGTGTATATAATTTATTATATCATGATTTGTCCATTCACCTTTTGGAAGACATCTCAGTTGCTTCCAGTTTTTGGCAATTATAAGTGAAATTGCTATAAGTATTCATGTGTAGGCTTTTGTGTGACCATACATTTTCAACTCATTTGGCTAAATAACTAGGAGTGTCATTACTGGATCATTTGGTAAGACTATATTTAATCTTGTAGGAAACAGCCAAATTATCTTCCAAAGTGGCTGTATCTTTGTGCATTCCCACCAGCAATGAATGGGAGTTCCTATTGCCCCACAGCCTTGTCAGCATTTGGTATTGTCAGTTTTTTATGATTTTAGCCATTCTAATGGGTGTGTAGTGGCATCTCATCATTTTAATATACAATTTCCTAATGTCATATTATGTTGAGCATCTTTTCATATGTTTATTTGCCATCATATTTGGAGAAATACCTATTCAAATCTTTTGTCCACTTTTTTTTTTTTTTTTTTTGCGGTACGCGGGCCTCTCACTGTTGTGGCCTCTCCCATTGCGGAGCACAGGCTCCAGACGCACAGTCTCAGCGGCCATGGCTCACGGGCCTAGCTGCTCCACAGCATGTGGGATCTTGCCAGACCGGGGCATGAACCCGTGTTCCCTGCATCGGCAGGCGGACTCTCAACCACTGCGCCACCAGGGAAGCGCTCGTCCACTTTTTAAGTGGGTTATTTTTTTCTTATCATTGAGTTTTAAGTGTTCTTTGCATATTTAGGATATAAGTCCTTTATCAGATATGTATTTTGCAAATATTTTTTTCCCAGTCTGTGTTTTTATCATTATCTTAATGGTGTCTTTTGCAGAACACATGTTTTTAATTTTAATGAAGTCCACTTATCAGTTTTTTCTTTGATGAATCATACTTTTTTTAATCTAAAAAGCCATAGCCAAACCAAATGAATAGGGGTTTCCCCCACACCACCAAGCAATTCTCCAGCACCATCTGGATGTACTATTGGGTTGGCAAAAGGTTCGTTTGGGTTTCTCTATAACATCTTACAGAAAAAAACCCAAACAAATTTTTTGGCCAACCCAATACAATTCAACTCAATTCTGACACTAAGGGTTCAGTCCTACAAGACTGTCCCCCTACCCACTGCCCTTCAGATGTCAATTGCAAGTCCAGGTTATCACCTGTGCTTCCGTCCAATTGGCTGTGCATCAGAAGTTCCCAGGACTTCTTCCTCAGGTTTGATTGATTTGCTAGAGCAGTTCACAGAACTCAGAAACGTTTAACTTACTAGATCACCAGTTTATTACAAAAGGATATAACTCAGGAACAGCCAGATGGTAGAGATGCATAGGGCAAGTTATGTGGGAAGGGGCAAGGAGCTTCCATGTCCTCTCCAGGCATTCCACTGTCCCAGCACCTCCATGTGTTCATCAACCCAGAAGCTCTTCAAAACCTTTCCTTTTGGGTTTTTATGGAGGTTTCCTTATGTAGGCATGGTTAATTAAATCACTGGCTATTGGAGACTAATTCATCCTCCAGCCACTGTCCTCTCCCCAGAGGTTGGTAGAAGAGGGTGGCAAGCAACCAGCCCCCATCCCTAGGTGGGGTCCAAGTCGCCTCATTAACATAAAAAAGACACCTTTAGCACTCTCATTATTTAGGAAATTCTAAAAGTTTTAAGAGTTCTATGCCAGAAACAGAGATGAAGGCCAAATATATATTCCTTATCATAAATCATAATATCACAATTATCTCCTAGGATTTTTATAGTTTTGCATTTTTATATTTAGGTTTACACTTCATTTTGAGTTAGTTTTTTGGTAAGAGGTCTGTGTCTAGATTCATTTTTTGCATGTGAGTGTTGTTATTCCAGCATCATTTATTGAAAAGACCATCTTTCTCCATTGAATTGTATTTGTTCTTTTGTTAAAGATTAGTTATCTATATTTGTGTGAGTCTGTTTCTGGGCTTTCTGTTTTGTTCCATTGATCTATTTGTCTATTCTTTCACCAATACCACACTCTCTTGATAATTGTGGCTTTATAATAAGTCTTGAAATTGGATAGTATCAGTTTTCTGACTTTGTTCTTGTTCAGTATTGTGTTAGCTATCTGCATTTTGTGATTTGCATATAAACTTAATAACCAGTTTGTCAGTATCCACAAAATTAATGACTGAGCTTTTGTTTAATTTGACATTGAATATTGGGAAGAATTAACATTTTAATAATATTGACTCTTCCTGTCCATGAACATGGAATATTTCTCCATTTATTTAAGTCTTCTATGATTTCTGTAAATGGGATTTATAGTTTTCATCACATACATCTTGAATATATTTTGTTAGATTTATTCCTAAATCATTTTTTGAATGTTAATGGAATGGTATTGTGCTTTTAATTTCAAATTTCAATTGTTCATTGCTAGTATTTAGGACAGCCACTGACTTTTGTATATCAGTCATGTATTCTGCAACCTTGCTATAATTATTAATTCTCGAAGATTTTTCTTGTTGATTCTTTGGGATTTTCTATAGAATCATGTCATCTGCAAACACAGTTTTATTTCTTCCTTCTCTCTCTGTATATCTTTCATTTCCTTTTCTTGTCTTGTTGCACTAGCTAGGAGTTCCAGAACAATGGAAAATAGGTGTGGTGAGAGGGCACTTCCCTGTCTTGTTCCTGATCTTAATGAGAAAGCATTTAGTTTTCCACCACTAATACAATGTTAATTGTAGTTTTTTTGTAGATTTAAAAAAATCACTTTGAGGAAGTTCCTCTCTATTTCTAATCTGCTGAGAGTATTTATCATGAATAAGTGTTGGGTTTTGTCAAATGCTTTTTTTCATCTAGTGATAGGATCAGATGATTTTTTCTTCTATAGTATGGTAATATGATGGATTAAATAATAGTAATTGAAATTTAAGTGTTGAATCAGCCTTGTACACTTGGAATAAATACCATTTGGTCATGGTGTATAATTCTTTTTATGCATTGTTGGATTGGATTTACTAATATTTTGTTCAGTTTTGCATCTGTGTTTATGAGAGAGATTGGTCTGTTGTTTTCCTTTCTTATAACATGTTTTTCAGTATTAGCCAGACCTCATAGAATGAATCAGGGACTCTTCACTGTGCTTCTAGTTTTTGGAAGAGGTGTACAGAATTGATATCTTTTTTTCCCCTTAACTATTTGGTAGAAGTCATTAACAAAACTATCTGGGCTTAGTGCTTTCTGTTGAAAGGTTATTAATTATTGATTGAATTTCTTTAATAGATATGGGCAAAACAGATTAGCCAGTTTTTCCTTCTGAGTTTTGGTAGATTATGTCTGCTAATGACTGAATGTTTGTGTCCCCTCAAAACTAAGATGTTGAAACTTATTCCCCAATGTATTGTTGTTTAGAGGCAGTGTCTTTGGGAGGTGACTAGTTCATGAGGACAAAGCCCTGATAAATGGGACTAGTGACCTTACAAAGAGAACCCAGAAAACTCCCTTGCCCCTTCTGCCATGTGAGGATGCAGTGAGAAGACAGCCATTCATCTGTGAACCATGAAGTGGGTCCTTACTAGACACCAAATCTGTCAGCACCTCAATCTTGGACTTCCCAGCCCCAAAACTGTGAGAAACAAATTTCTGCTGTTTATAAGCCACCCAGTCTATGGCAGTTTGTTATAGCAGCCCAAATGGATTGAGACAGTGTCTTCCACTGTCTTTCCAATTTTGACTGAAATTGGACCATTTCATCTAAGTTATCAAATGTATGGACATAATATTCCTTAATGTCTATGCAATCAGTAGTGATGGTCCCTATTCATTTCTGATATTAGTAACTAGTGCAATCACTCATTTTCTTGGTGATAATAAAATAGCCTCTAGCCAGGCTAAAATCAGATCAATTATTTTATTGATCTTGTCAGAGAACTAACTTTTGGTTTTGTTGACTTTTCTCTATTGTTTTCCTCTTTTCAATTTCATTCATTTCTTTTGTCACTTTTATTTGTTTTCTTCTTGCTTTAAATTTATTTTGCTTTTCTTTCTCTAGTTTATAAGGTGGATATTAGATCATTGATTTCAGATCTTTTTTCCTAATATACACATATATATTTAATGCTATAAATTTCCCTCTAAGCCCTGATTTCACTGTATCCCACATATTTTGATAAGCTGTGTTTCCATTTTCATTTAGTTCAAAAGATTTTTAATATTCTCTTGAGATTTCTTCTTTGACCCATGTGTCATTTAGAAGTGTATTATTTAATATCCAAATATTTGGGGATTTTTCAGGTGTCTTTCTGTTGTTGATTTCTAGTTTAATTCCACTGTGGCCTGAGAGCATACTTTGTGTGATGTCTATCCTTTTAATTATTAAGGTGTGTGTTTTATGGCCCAGAAGGTGGTCTCTCTTGGTGAATATTACAAGTGAGCTTGAGAAGAATGTGTCATTGGACAAAATATTCTATAAATGTCAATTAGGTACAGTGGATTGATGATGCTTTCAGTTCAACTATATCCTAACTGATTTTCTGCCTGCTGAATTGGTCAATTACTAATAGAAGTGTGTTGAAGTCTCCAACTCTAATAGTATATTTGTATATTTTCCCTTGCAGTTCTATCAGTTTTTACCTCACATATTCTGATGCTCTGTAGTTAGGTACATACACATCCAGGATTGTTAAGTCTTCTTGGAGAATCTACCCCTTTATCATTATGTAAAACCCCTATTTATTCTTGCTGATTTTCTTAGGTCTGAAGTCTGCTTTGTGTAAAATTAATATAGCTATTCCATCTTTCATTTGACTAGTGTTAGCATGGTACATATTTCTCTCTCTCTTTATTTTTATTCTATCTGGTTAGAATGCAACATTACTAAACTGATACAGAAATGCAGGTGAACTATTTTGGCCAGAAAGTATACTATCATAGATTGTTTCCAAAATTGGCTGCTATAATTTATCTATCCCATATGTATGTACTTTTGAAATTTGACTCTGCTGCTCCTCCCATCAAGAAATAGACTCCATACCCATTTCTCTATGAATCTGGGCTGAACTTTTGACTTGCTTTGATCCATAAAATGTGGTGGAAGTGATTTTTGGTGATCTAAGCTTAAGCCTATAAACTTTTGCTCTCACTATAGTGTTGCCCTGAGACTTTCGTGTTAATAAAGCCTGGAAATATTACTCAGCCATAAAAAGAAATGAAATTGAGTTATTTTTAGTGAGATGGATGGACCTAGAGTCTGTCATACAGAGTGACGTAAGTCAGAAAGAGAAAAACAAATACCGTATGCTAACACATATATATGGAATTTAAGAAAAAAAAATGTCATGAAGAACCTAGGGGTAAGACAGGAATAAAGACACAGACCTACTAGAGAATGGACTTAAGGATATGGGGAGGGGGAAGGGTAAGCTGTGACAAAGTGAGAGAGTGGCATGGACATAATATACACTACCAAATGTAAAATAGATAGCTAGTGAGAAGCAGCCGCATAGCACAGGGAGATCAGCTTGGTGGTTTGTGACCACCTAGAGGGGTGAGATAGGGAGGGTGGTAGGGAGGGAGATGCAAGAGGGAAGAAATATGGGAACATATGTATATGTATAACTGATTCACTTTGTTATAAAGCAGAAACTAACACAGCATTGTAAAGCAATTATACTCCAATAAAGATGTTAAAAAAAAAAAACAATAAAGCCTGGGATGGTCTCTTTGAGGATAAGAGATCACATGGTCCATTTTATAGCTCATATCAACTACCAGACAAGTGACTGGGGCCATGTGGAATAATTCATCCTCAGTTGAGTCAATAAGCAACAGCAGTCACATGAATGACTGCAATTGATAGCATCAGAAGAATTGCCTAACTGAGCCCATCCTATGGAATCATTAATATGTAAAATAGTTGTTTTATTAAGCTATTAAATTTTGGGATGCTTTGTTATACAGCAATGAAAACTGATATTCCTTCTCTATGTGCAACAAATTCCTCTTTTCTCAGTTTGTTTTCTTCACTTCTTTGTCGTAACTAAAACCAGGCTCTTTTCAGTTTTCTCACATTCAAAGTAACTGTTCTTATACCACATAAACCTTAGGTACAGGACATGGAGTAAGTATATTCCTTGATCCCCATTGTTCTTTATAGATCATTGTTCCTCCTTTGTCCTGTTTAATACTCTCTGTATCTTCTACTTCCATGCTGTAACACTGTCACCTACTAATCCTTCTTCTGGTCACCTACTGCCATCCTTGTCAAACTCTCTGATTCATGCATACCTGTAGAAACCTGCTCACTTTCTTTCTCCTCATACCTAAAGTTTCTACCATTCCTAGTGATTTAAATACCTTTCCAAATCATTCACTGGGTTGGCAGCTCAATTCCTTGATCTCCATTCACTTCCAGCAATCTTTTCCTACACTTTATCGAAGTCACTGTTTGCAATTGATCATACCCTGGATCTTATATTCAGTCTTTTTTACTGGATTTTACTCCTCTAAACAACCTCTAAATATTAGAATAACTTAGGGCATGTTCCTTGGTACTTTTTTTTTTTTTTCTTGCGGTACGCGGGCTTCTCACTGTTGTGGCCTCTCCCGTTGCGGAGCACAGGCTCTGGACGCACAGGCTTAGCGGCTGTGGCTCACGGGCCTAGCCGCTCCACGGCATGTGGGATCCTCCCGGACCGGGGCACGAACCCGTGTCCCCTGCATCGGCAGGTGGACTCTCAACCACTGTGCCACCAGGGAAGCCCCCTAGGTACTTTTAAAATCCATATTCCCCCATAAATTGGTCTTATTGATTTTTATTTATTATTTAAATGCTGCACCAGATGTATATCTCCTACCCATATCTCTTCCTTGCGCCAGTGCCTACTTGCCATTTCCACTTGCATGTCTTGAAAATATCTTAAATCTACTATATCCAAAATAGACCTTATTTTTCCCATTTAAGCTCATCTCCCCGCCCAGTAAATCCATGGTACCCAGCTGTACAGGGCAGCTTGATTGTTCTTGATTGCCCCATTCCCCTCATACTTATATCTAATTATTCACTAAGTATGATTTAGTCTTCTTTCAGAATATATTTTAAATCCATACAGTTATCTACATTTATACTTCCCCACACCAGTTCAGACCAAGAATCTCTTACCTGGACTATTCTAACAGCCATCCAACTGGTTGTTCTGTTTCAACTTTTTATAAACCTATGTTTTACTCTATGCAGAGAAGCCAGAGAATTATTTTTTAAAAATTTGAATGAAATCACACCACATCTCTGCTTTAAAACTCTTCAGTGGCTACACATTGAACTTATAATAGATTGCGTGGTCTTTAATGTGGCCTAGAAAGACCCTCCGGAATATGGCCCCTGCCTACCTCTTTGACCTTATTCACCATGATCCCCCTCATTTGCTATGTTTGGTCACAGGAGCCTTCTTTCTGTTTCTGAAACCTATCAAAGCTTTTGCCTGGCTTAGATCATTTGTGCTAACTACTCTTGCTGTGCACTATCATCCGCCCAAAATCTTCTATCCTAAATCTTCACATGGCTTCCATTACCACCAATTTCAACTAGCTTTCCCCGCTTACTCCCCATTTTAGCCTTCTTTATTACTTTCACAACTTTCTATTTTAATTATGCATTGTAACAACGTTTTCTTGTTTTTGTTTCTTTCCTCCACTGTAATAAAAACTCCATAAGAGCAGGCACCGTGTCTCTCATGTTTAATGCTGTATCCTTGGTGCTTAGCATACTAGCACAGTGTTGCCCACGTAATACATGCTCAGTAAGTATACATTGAACGAATGAATAAATCGAGTGACTGCATTATTGACTGTATCGGTTGCTTCAGCATTACTTCCTAGGTAGATTTCAGGATTGTGGGGTCAGAAAATAATCTATGCCATCATTAATAATTACCAAATAGCAGCTGTAGGAGGTGTGGGAGGATTTAATTTGTCTAATAAATATTGAATAAATGATATTTAGTATGTACCAGGGATTTTGCTAAAGATTGTGTATTCAGTGGTAAATATAAGAAAGGAGATTTACGACCTTATGGAAGCTGCAGTCTTGGAAGCTTTTTAGGTAGCATTTGGTGATCGTTTTGTGCAGAGCACTGTCCTGTACAGGCGCATGAGAGGAGTTGATTTGTGGGGCTATAGGAAATAGGAGTTGGTATAAAATTTGAGAAACTGAGAAAAATGAGTTACTAAGAGAGATAGAAGGACAAAACATCATTTATTCATTCCCTGAATCTCCCAACCTGTGTTCTCCCAACACATACACACACACACACACACACCATACACACACAGTTTACCTCTTCCCCTACATGTTAGGTTGCACAGTGTGAGGAGAGGAGGTTTTTATACCTAAAGTAGTTTGGTGAATTCCTTACAGATTTCCTAGGCTCAAGTACTGAGATATTGGAGTTACTATTGGAAAGGTAACTGAATTGAGTGCTCAGAATATACAGTTATAGGGCCAGGAAAAGGCTGGGGAAAGGTGAGTGATATCTGATGGTGAAGCTTTATTTTGAGGAAAAAAGCAGAACTAAGTTTTTAGGTGGAGAAGTTAAAGGATCCGGGGAAGTATGCGCTCATGGAACTAAAAATGGTTTTTGTGAGGAGAGTCTTTTGTTTGCTTAAAAAGAGAATCATGTCAAGGATAAGAAATTTAATTGGTTGAAAGGAGAAAAGTAGCGTTATTTGTAGAAAGTATAATTATACATCAAGAAACCCATGAAAATAAAGTGTAAAATTGAAAATGGCCCATTACAAGATATATTTACAAAAATCAATGTCTTTTCTATATACCAACAATAGTAACTCTAGTGGGGATAATCTCATATTTACAATAATATAATATGCCTCGGAATAGCCCAAGTACAGTAAATAAGTGAAAAATATGATAATTTGTAACAGATACATTTAAATTTTTTTGCAAAAAAGAAATATGCCAGGTTCTTGGGTGGGACCATCAATACAATAAACAAATCAGTTTATAGGATGTATAGAATTAATACAATCCCTGAAATTGTTCTAAAGTCAATCTTGAAGAATACCTAAACGGATTTTGAAAAATAAGTTATAAAAAAAGGTACTTAACACAAAATATAACTCTTTCTTAAAATATAATTAAAATCATAGCACAGTAATGCTACAATCTATAGTAAGATAAATGGAATACAATAAATTGCCCTGTAATAATAGAATAGACAAGAATTTAATATATGATAATGGAAGCATCGTAAACCAATGGTAAAGGTTAGTTGAGAGTGGAAATTTGTCCATATAATTGGCCAAAATATATCCAGTAAGATTTTCACTTCTACCATATATTACATCAAAAGAAATTCCAAAGAGATAACATTTTAAAAATTAGTTAAATATACGTCAGTTTAGAATGGATAGAAACTTTTTAGCATCTAAGTCATTAAAAAAGGTACAGAATGATTGATAGAGTGAACTATATAAAATATTGCAAGTTTCTGAACATTGAAAACACCATGAATCAACTCAAACTGAGGACAAATTAGGAACATAAATGAGGCAGATGAAGGGCTAATATCTATAACATAGACAGGGGGCATACAGTTTAAGAGGGAAAAAACCCTGTAATACTCCTGTAGGAAAAGTAGGCAAGGAGTACAAATGGCTAATAAACAGGGGTAAACACATTCCATGTCACTAGCAGTTAAAAAAATACAAATTAAAACAGTAAAGTGTCATTTTCTTGCCCAGCATATTGGATTTTTTTGTCTCTTATATTAGTGTTCAGTGGTACTGAGGATAGTAGTGGGGAGTGTAAGTTGATAGTTTCTAGAGAATCAAATAAAAATATGTGTCAAGAACTTCAGAAGGGTTTGTGCCACTTAACCAAACATTCTACTTCCATGAATATGTCCTAAGGAAATATATTAGAGATGTGGACAATGATTTATATACAGAGATATTCAGAACATTTAAATTGCACAAAAAATTAAATTAAAACTATTAAATATTTGAAAACAAGAGTTTGGTTAAGTAAATATGGTAGATCCATATTTTCAAGTTATAAACATGATATTTTTAAAGTTTTTAAGGGTGAGGAAAAATGCTCTTAAAGATATATGATCTAGAATATTTTAAATGGGTCACAAATCCATAAATATAAAAGATTAAAATACTGGAAATACACCAAAATCTTAACAACAATTGTTTCTGGGAGTTGAGATTTGTACCATTTTACTGATTGATTTACTGACTGTTGGATTGATAGCTAGTCAGAAAAGCATTATTTACCCTTCACATATATTACCTCATGTGATCCTCCCAGTAATGCAATGAGGTGAGGTATTGAAATTATTATGTTTATTTTACATACAATGAAGAAGGAATTGAGAAGTCAGTTGACTTATCTAAGGTCTCACAGTTCCTAAGTGAGGATCTTTTATCCCTTGTGTAGTACCTGGTACATTGTAAGTACTCAATATATATCTGTTGAATGACTTAGCTCAAAATTATTCTATATGCATATTTGTAGGATTCTTGCTATTGTTGTTCAGACTTCTAAAGTAACTTATCATGGTTCAGGTCTTCAATACTTGGCCACTTCTGGACTTTCTTTATAAGATATTACTATACTTTATTTGCATTTACAGAGCATTTAACTGGAGCCAGAAATATTGAGTGCCATTATGTTTCATCAGTTTGATTTGGTATTATAATAATAATGTTTTAGTGATTTAGAAAGTAATTGCCTCAAGATCAGGGGTTGTGCTTTCTCTATGTCCAACTCTATACAGAGTTACTCAATTGGCTGTGGCACAGTCAATTAGGTAGTTTAGACTATCTTAATGATTGCTTGTACAGCAATCCATCAGTCTGAATGTGCTTTGATCCAATTGGATTGTTAAAATGGACAAAAACATTGGGTTGATTATGCCATGGTACATTATTTTTGGGTCATAGGCAATGTCCTGTAAAGTATCTAACATAGTGCCATGAGCATTAGAACACTCAATAAATAAATGTGATAATGATGGCAAAAGCAAACTTAATGACAATTAAAACCCTTTTTTCCAAATGATCAGCAATTCTGCTTTGAAAATGGAAGAGCACAGATGGCATTTTTTTTAAGCTCTTTAATTTACATTTTCAGAAACCCCAGCTGAAAGTATAATTAAATTCAACACTTAGTATTTTATTGTTTTTTTGTTTGTTTTCTTTACATCATGGAGACATGCTATTTTGACACATTTTAGTTTTGTAACCTGGTTCCAGTGGAGTTTTGTTAAAACTCATATCATGATAGCATTTATAACAGTCTCTACATATTTCTATTAAATTATCATGAGACTTTTATGAGTTATTTATATCAAATGTCTGTTAAAAGCTTATGCTTTTGAGAAGATGTTACACAATGTTTATACTTTAATACAAAAGTATTTCTTACAAAACAAAACAAAAAACATTTCATACCAAAAATTTAAATCATTTAATATAGGTGAATTACTTGGATGGCTATTGAAAGAGGAATATTGCAGTGAGGAAAGCAGTATGCCAGTATTTTAGCATAACACCAGAAAGCACATATTACAGCAGTAATGATACTCCAATCCAGGATGTTATAAACAGAATTGTGTCCCCTTAAAATTTATATGTTGAAGCCATTAACCCCTTAAACGCCCCTGTATTTGGAAATAGGGCCTTTAAGGAGATAATTAAAGCTAAATGTGGTCATAATCTGATAGGATTGGTGTCCTTATAAGAAGAGGAAGTGACAACAGAGCTCCCTGGCTTGCCCTCGCTCAAGCTCTTGATTGTTCTTTTCTCGCTTTCCTCATGTGCACAAAAGAAAGGGCATGTGAAAATACAGTAGGAAGGCAGCCATCTGCAAGCCAACAAGAGAGGCCTCACCAGAAACCAAACCCATTGGCACCTTGATCTTGAACTTACAGCTTCCAAAACTGTGAGAAAATAAATCTCTGTTGTTGAAGCTACCCATTCTCTGGCATCTTGTTATGGTGGCCCAAGCTGATTAATATTACAGGATTTGTGGATAAAATCTCCCTCTTCAACTACCTGCTAAAAATCAGAGTTTTTACCCAGTTCAAACTAAGAATCACATTTCTTAAAGATGGGTGGAAGCATGCCAGAACAGTTCTTCAGAAATTATTTTCAAGAGAACCATAAAATATAATATTTTGCTATTGATCCTAATAAGGGAAAAAAGGAAGAAGTGCTATAGCTTCACAAAAAACCTTCCAATGAGCTCCAATTTAGATATCTTTTTTTTTAAATCAGAGATGCTCATTTATAAGGACAAAGCTTTTTATAATGTTAAGTGTGGAAAACACTATTTTTTTTGTGTATTTTAGTGGTACTGAGTGGGGCTGATATTAAGTCATGTGCTGGTATAGTCATTTGATTTAGAGCAACTTCTGACTATTCAGTGTCAGTGTCATACTAATTGTTAATTTTTCAACTGTAATTGATGTTTAGAGCAAGAAGGACAAAAAGATGAGTATTTGCTGAATAGCCATATGGGTACCTCAAAGCAGAGAGCTGACCTGATCAACTCCTTTTTGGTTCAGTCTTCCCTGTCAAAATAAACGATTACAGATAAGAAAAAAATCAGAAAAAACTTTGACATAAGAGAAATGATTCTCATTCTGGGGAAAGATGTTCAACTTTATGAAGAGGAATTGATCTTTAGGAGCTTTGTTACTCTTTTAATCTAACCTTTAAGTTCAGAGTTTTGCCACTATTGAGAATACCCATGATAATGTTCTACAGATTGAGAGAGCATGTCCAGAAAAGGAGATTCAAAATTGATTTGAACAGAAGTATTGTTTATTATAGTAAATGTAGAGGTTTTTATGATGATTACTTTAAAGAGGGCAACATTTTTCAGAAATCATTTTTTAACAATGTTCGTTGGAAAAAATCAGACTCAGGACTTTAGCTAGTCTTTTAATGCGCTAAATCATCTACTCAACATTTACTGAGTGATACTATATGTAGGGTATTAGGTTAAGCATCTGTGATGATCAATAAGACCCAATACCTACACTAAAGGAGTTTATATTTTGTATAGTGATGATTAAAGTATGATGATTCACTAGCTACTGAACAGAGTAGCTAGTGAATACTGCAAAAGCATGTCTATAATTTGTTTACTTTCTGTATTAATATTAGGGATACAAATCTAAACTGCCCTTGGCCTTAGAGGTCAAGAAAAGAAACTCTAATCCAGCATTGTTCAAGAGAAACATAATATAAGCCACAAATGCAATTACACATATATAATTTTAACTTCTCTAGTAACTACATTAAATAAAAGAAAATGTTTAAATTCATTTGAATATATTTTATTTATCCTCTATATACAGAATATTTTAACATAAATCAATATTAATAATGAAACATTTTGCATTCTTTTTTTTTGAACTAAGTCTTTGAAATCCTATGTATATTTTACACTTACTGAATGTTTTCCTTTCAACTAGCCATATTTCTCATGCTTACAAGGCACAAATAGCTAGTGGCTACCATATTAGAGGGTACAAGTCTAATCCATAGATCCTGAACTGCTCTGGGAGTTTGAATCTATTGTATTCTTTCTGAAGCTTGCCTTTTAGATGACCCGAATGATGAACAGTTTTTTCTGAGATGCCAGTTTCAGCTTATTAGCTCAATTGGCTAATGTCTACAGATTTGATCCCAATAAGGGCTCCCTACAAAGAAATGCTATTCCAGTTCGAGTCTCTCTAAACCCCCAAGAGCCATCTTTTAAATGTTTTCTTTCGTGCCTTACTGGACATACTTCTATTATAGCACTCATAAAACTTCAGGGCATTTTTTGTATAAACATGTCTTTTTCTATACGACACAATATAAAAAGGTGTAAGGTTTTCAGTCAAACTGACCTGGGTTCTGATCCCAGATCTTCCATGTGGCAAGTTCCTTAAACCCTTCTCATCTTTAAAGTGAGGATAGTAACAATACCTACTTTATTATTGTAAGAGATACATGAGATAATGTTTATAAATTTATATAAAACATTTAGCACATTGACTATCACTAGTAAGCATTCCATAAATAGTATCCTCTATTGTTAATATTAGTAAAACAATGCCCTTTTTAGTTTTGTATTCTTTATGCCTAGCATAGCAGCCTTTTAATACATTTTATTGAATTAATTAGTCAAGGCTCACCAGATAAGATAATGTATAAACTTGCTCAAGCTTTTAACTTTCCAGAAAATGGAAAACTGAGAATTATTACTGCTAAGCAATTAAATTGAACAGTCTTGGCTTAAAGTTTAGGAAATTAGTCATAGATTCTATTATTTCTCTAAAACTTCAGGAAACAATTTTTGAACTTACTTATCCAGAGAAAGTAACTAAAACAGCCAAAATTCTGTGGGCCTACCATGACCTTCGTGTGTATTCAGGAGCATTTGTTGTTCTTGATCTTTTCCTAATGTCTATTGGAAATAAGGAAGGTTCTTTTGCAACCTGTTACAAAACACTTGGTCAAAGCAAAAAGGAAGAATCAAAGAATCAAGAATGGAAGAATCAAAAATCAATTGTCTGGGCTTCCCTAGTGGTGCAGTGGTTAAGAATCCGCCTGCCAATGCAGGGGACACGGGTTCAAGCCCTGGTCCGGGAAGATCCCACATGCTGCGGAGCAATGAAGCCCGTGCACCACAACTACTGAAGCCTGTGCACCTAGAGCCTGTGCTCTGCAACAAGAGAAGCCACCGCAATGAGAAGCCTGCGCACCGCAATGAAGAGTAGCCCCCGCTCGCCACAACTAGAGAAAGCCCATGCGCAGCAATGAAGACCCAATGCAGCCAAAAATAAATAAATAACATAAATAAATAAATTAAAAAAAAATCAATTGTCTGACTTTACAAAGAGTGTCATTTCTTAGAAATAAAGTGCTTTTGGGAGAGTAGTGTTTAGAATCCAAGGAGGCTGAGATATTGTTAGAAACAGACATACTCAACATATACATACACATCCATTCAAAGACATGTACAGTGTACACACACACACACACACACACACACACACACACACACACAACACCCAAGCTGACACCTGCTGGAATCCTCTAACATTTTCAGGAATCATTAAGCAATCTGGCAGGAACTTCTTTGACTATTCCAAAGTTTTAGTGGTGAATTTACAGGTTGAGTCACTGTTAAGTTTATTTCATTTTACCCTCATTACTTTGGCTGTTCTGCAGCGTTGTCCAGTTCGGTAGCAAACTCTGAGCTACATTGTCACAGGAAATGGTGTGGTAGTAGGTGGATTGGAGCCACTCTCAAAGGATTGCTCATTCAGATAAGCCTAGTCAGGGAATAGGCAATTAGACAGCAAAAAAAGGCCCACAACATACTAGTTACTCCCCCCACCCCAAATGTGAATGTTTCAATTTTTCAGATTAAAAGGAACATCATCCTTAAGGATAAAACACTGAAATTTTCCTCAGCCACAGCTGCATTTTTTGCTACAGATTTATGTTCTCAGATTGTACAGCCCTTAAGAATATGGATGAAATTCCCAAGTGAAGGGCTAACCCATTGGGGATCAAATAGATGAAGGAAAATGAATCTCCTTGTTACATTTGATAAGGGGAGGTATTCAATAATGTTTTAAACACTAGCTGTAGGGTCAGGTTTTTATAATTATTTGATGTGCAAAATTACTATTGTTATCAACATTATTATCATTCTATATAGATCAGCTCTGTCACTAATAATTAGGTAATATGTTACAATAAATTATGGCTTTGGGCAATTAGTAAAGCCTGGAATGATGTTTCCAAAGGTGCCTGGCAGGATAAAGCAAACGTAGCATATGCTGACAATTTGTTACTCTGGGTGATGGGTATACGGGAATTCCTTGTACTATTCTTGAAATTTTTCTGAAAGTTTGTAATTCAATCAAAAATTTTAAAAAGTTACAAAGGTGTCTAAACATGTAATGTCTTTGAATTCCCAAAGTGTGTTTGCCATTAGGCAACAACTCAGAAACCATGGTGACCCTAAGAGTTTGTGATTCATTTGGTTACAAATAGTCTGAGTACAGCACCTCTATTGGGTTTTATGCTTGTCAATACGTTTGTCTTATTGTGATCATTTCTCTAACACTGAGGGAGTGGGGGATTATCCAAACATTAATGACGTTCTCATTTTAAGCAAGTTTGCAATCAGCACTCAGCGTAGGATAATGACCCCAGCCGCAGGCTTCCTCTGTGGTGAATGGCCTTTCTGAAGTCTGGGACTCTTTTTTGCCCTGGGAAGCCCTCTAGTTGATTCCCCACCCCACTCCTCACCCCCAGTTTAACCCAGGGTTCCTAATAAAAAGACTGATCATTGCAGTGCCCTTTTCCCAGCCTGCCTATCATCTAGAAAAACACTGAGGCTTTTCAAATAAATTCTCGTCCAGCCTGGGACTCTTTACCTAGGAAAGTTTTTTAATCTATTATAGAGTTTCAAGAGTAAATCTAAAACAACCATGAAAGTACCTTTACATTGCAAAGAAAGCCTTGGGTAAACTTTTCATGTGCTTCCAAATTCCCTTTCCTCAATAAATCAGGTAAGGGCTGTGAAGGTGCACAAACATGGCAAGGCAAACTATGTTGGTTTGATTTCACTTTTTTTTTTTTTTTTTTTTGCGGTATGCGGGCCTCTCACTGTTGTGGCCTCTCCCGTTGTGGAGCACAGGCTCTGGACGTGCAGGCTCAGCGGCCATGGCTCACGGGCCCAGCCTGTCCGCGGCATGTGGGATCTTCCCGTACCGGGGCACGAACCTCTGTCCCCTGCATCGGCAGGCGGACTCTCAACCACTGCACCACCAGGGAAGCCCTGATTTCACTTTTGAATTTAAAATGGGATCATCCTTGACCATGAAGGTCAAATTCCAGACATAAAGCCCTTTGGAATCTCTCCAGAAAGGCAATGTTGTGTAGTACTTGGTTACAAGAAAAAGAACTGACTGTTACTGCTGTCTGTGTCAGTTTCTGTGAATAAGTCACCTGTTGAATCATTTCCATCTGGGAGAGATAATCAGACTTGCCCTTTTCCTGTTTGGAAATACTTTGTAAGGACAAAAGCTATAAAAAATGTTCAGGTATTTGCTTTCAGAAATGCATAATGAATTTTTTTAAAACACCAGGAATTTTTGAAGTCTCTGTGAGAAGTCCATTGAAAGGAAGTTGGTACAAAAGGTGTGTAAAGCTTTCACCACATGGGTGTGGCTTCTTGATAAGGAAATTTCTTGGGTTTCCATCGGGAGCTTCACAATTCTGATTATTATTGTATTTTTGTTGTTAATTGAGGGGTAGAGAGAAATTCCTTAGTGTTATTTGTTTGGGAAAAGGAGCTAGCTACCTTTGATAAATCTTTGAACCCCTCTGACCACATAACACCTAGCATAAAGGAAGTCTTACTAAATAAACGTTTATCAAATGCCCATATGAATTAGCATTGTAAAAGCAGGTGGGATCGTGTGTGGTCATCATGCGATATTGATGACAGGGAGTACAACTTGAAGTTTGGTTTTGAGCCTCTGGGTTCTAAACAGTTTGCTTTACTTCTTATTGGGGGGGGAGGGGAATGGCACCTCAATCCTATAGTGTTCTCAGTGAACATAATGTACATTCTATTTTAATAGCTTTTTATAGTCTCCATTTTTTATTAATGCACCCTGAATATGCTGTGTTTTTTATTGTGAATAACCAATAAAGGATGACTGTAAAAATACTTATAACACTATACTATTTTCTTCCATACTTTTACCTCCCACTGTAAATTTAGATGCTGCTCAGAAATGCAATTAAAGTAAAATGAACTCACAAAGAAAAACATTTAGGAATACAACAACAGCTCATTCAGCTCCCCGTGGCTTCTTTCACTGGACATTTTCATAATAGCACAATGTTTGCTTGGCTTATTTCTGTATATAATATTATTTGTAATTATCTAATATCAATAATTAAAAATTGCATATAGAAATTGAAGACAGGCATTTCCTAGGTATTTAACTCCTGGGAGCCTGGTGAATATTAGTTACTTGTGATGAGAGGAAAAGGTTACTACTCTGAGATAAAAATGTTTCTGAAGGGTGATTCAATACCTTGGGATGCATGAGAACTTTACTTTAAATGGTTACTGCCCACTAAGCTACACTACCCCGTAAATATGTTATCAGCAAGCACTAATTAATCACCTATTATGTGCAAAGTATTTTTTTCATGGCACAGCCCTGGCACTCAGGCAATGTATAATCTGAGGGAAAATAGAACCTAGTTTAGTAAACAATTAATATGCATAAGCAATAACTAGTTTAACACTTACAGAAGAGAAAGAATCTTGCTTGGATTATTTTCCAAGGAAGGTTGCACTATTACAGGGGGATTTGGGCCAAATCTGGGTCAATTCCTAGGGGTCAGCTACATGTAGAGTAGTAAAATGACCTTTCACGTTCCAAAGGTAGGAAGGCAGGACTGTGTTTAGGAGGACCAGAAGTAAAATCCTTTTTTTTTTTTTTTGGCAGGAATAGAGACATGCACCATGAAACCAAAGAGAAGGCTGGAAAAGAAAGATCAAGGTAAATTTAGAGATTCTTGAATGCAAGGCTGACATATTTGGGCTTAATCCTGTAGTTGGTTGAAATCCATGGAGGGTTTTTAAGCAGAAGGGTAACATGATTTAAGAGCATCACATAGTGGCATGTGGGATCATGGGAAGGGAAGAAACTGAAGGCAGGGAGGCTAGCAAGTGTTGTATTATCATCCTTAGACCAAGCAGGAGGGCACTCAGACTCGAGCCCAGCACTGTAGAGGGCAACTGCAATTAGAGACCCGGAGGAGTGATATATTGAAGAGTACAGGGGTATCACTGGCACTTGGGATCCAGTCCTCAGTGCTGAACACCTCCTTCCATGACCAAATAGCTATTGTTTCTTTTGTTATTTGTAATTTTGATTTTACATTCAAAAAATAATTGCCTAACCCAAGGCCATGAAAATTTCTCTATTTTCTTCTAAGCGTTTTGTAGTTTTAACTCTAATATTTAGATTTTTGATTCACTTTAAGTCATACCCGTTGCTTTTCAGTTGTACTACTTTAACCCTGTCTCATATGTGTGTATATATGGGTGTGTGTGTGTGTGTGTGTGTGTGTGTGTGTATTTTTATTTGGTATTTTCTGAATGTGAACCCTGGGCTCTTTTCACTCTATGTTCTGTTTTTTTTGTTGTTTTTGTTTTGTTTTTTTTAATACTTCACTCCATGTGTCTTCTGTTCCATATCTGACCTGTCCCCACTCCCCCTCATCTCAAACCTACTGCAATTTTTATAAGCCAGAGCTATAGAATTATGACCTTAGGGTGAGTATCTCATGTTTATGAATATATATGTATACATATATAAATAGACACATATTAACATACATATATACACACATTAACATACATATGTATACACAGACACATTAACATGTACATATACACACATCAACATATACACACATTAACACATATACATATTAGCATGTACATATATACACATATGCGCATATTGTATATATACGCAGGCACATATGGATGATTACATATATACATAGGAACATATTAATGTTTACATATATAATATATATATATATACAGTTTTATAATTTTTTGCTAGTGTTTCTGAAGACATACTGCTGTTGGAATCTGTTTACTTAGCCCTGGCAACTTTTTGCCGTACTTCACACACAGGATCTCTGCACAAATCTGAGTTGTGTTTTGCAGGCATTATGTTTTCATTTGCAGTTTATAGCTAAGGCTTGGTTTCAATGAAACATGATTTGTATGGATTTATACTTTCGTTGTTTGCATTCTTATTATATTCAAGAGGAACAAAGGAAACTTTCTCTATTATACTGCCATAAACATACTAAAAATATCCTTTCTTGATGTTTCCCCATCACAACACTGATTCTCTACCACCCACGCCTTATTCCTCATTTATGATTTAGAGTAGTTTTTTTTTTAGCAGAAATCCAAGATACCAGGTTCTTATAAACGTTGTAACAAGCTTATCAAATCTTTTTTCTACAACTTAGCCATAATTGTGAGCAATAACTTATATACCAAGTTGCAATATCCAGCAGACAATTAGAAATAATGAGTTAGGACTTAGCAAAAGGCCAAGATTAGGGATATATCCATCACTATTAATAATGAGTATAAGAAGAATCACTCCTGAAATTTTGTGGAGTAGTACTCATGCTAAGAGTAGTTAGCATGTCTAACCTTACGTATAAGTGAAATAGTTGGTCAGCTCTCTACATGGAATTATTTTCCACCAAAATGATTTCTCCTTATGATCTGTGATAATATCTTAAATTATACACTTAGGTGTATAATTTGATTTGATTAGGTATTCTCCCTTGTTAAAATGCAAAAGTCTGTATCACAGGCAACATAATCCTATATGTCCCAAAGTGTGTTCTTTAGAATACTATATTCAAAAGCCGTTAATTGTTTTTCTATGACAAATAATAATTTGGGGAAACTAGAGTTTAAATAAATAAAATTAAGAAAGTTTCTTTTGGGGGGACTTCTTAACTTCTGTAGTAAGTGCATTGTGATACCTAAAAAAGTGAAGTATGTAGTATTTCCAAAGCCTATTTGACCATGAAGCCTTTTTAAAATAAATCATCTATTATACTTCTGTTCTTCTTGATATAGTTTTGGAAATTCTTCACAGTGTAAGATCATTTCTCACTGACAGAATTCTGAGATAAGGCTGCTAAATGGAGCACAAAACATTTATGTTTTGATAGATGGGTCAGAGGATAAGAGTGTGGGAGAGATACTGGTATCTCTATGATCAGATCAGCAATATCAGGGGTGGCTTAGGTCTGTACAATTGTCCCGGATTGAGTAGCCAGTAGGGAAGAGGGGTACTGGAAGATACATGAGAAAATATCAGTTACACCTTTTGGAACTATCATTTTCATGGTATCAGACATGGATGACGGATTAGTAGCCTTTGGATTTATGTAAATCTTCTGCAGCTCTTCAACTTGGAAGTCATTTAGAAATATTCCTGTTACAGTGACATTCACCAAGTATATTCTTTCTAATTGGTAAAATTGACAGGGAAATATTTCATACTAGGGAGCACAATTTCTATTTTTAGTCAATGAAACCATCATTCTCTCAGTAACTCAGCCTTAAAAGTTTGAAATCATCTATGACATTTATGTCTCCCTTACCCCCATATAAAATCTATCACTGAGTCCTGCTTCATTAATTTTCTTGCATTATTTCCACAATTCTTGCACAGAACTCTCATCTCCTCATTCAAAATCATTCTTCATATTATGGTCAGCTTCATCTTCATGACCCCCCCTCCCCCATTTTTAACAGTCTCTTGTTCAAGCACCTTCATGGATACAGTATCCAAGTTCTTTCAAATGGCATTTAAAGACTTCCATTTCTTAGTCCATGCACACTTTTTCAATCTTGTATTCCACTGTCCCCTAATAGGATCCCTTTGCTCCTGTCAGAATGATCTAATCATTCACTTCCTACTCATTTCCCCCTTTCCCTTACCTCTTCCCCTATCTAAAATTGACCCTTTCTTCAACACTCAGAACAAACACTATAGCTGGGGAGACTTTTACAATAACATCAGTACATAGTTATACCTACCTCTTCTGGACTAATTGAGCATTTCCCATTTGTACCACTGATTTGGAACTAAGTCCTATATGTCTTGGATTGTTTGTACCTTATCTTCTCAAGTAAATGGTAAGCTCCTTGAAGAAAACAATTCTACCTTATACTTCTTGGAATGCTCTAAAACATCGAAAAAGCTTTGAAGAATTCTAGTAAAACAAATACAAGTTTTCATAAATAAAAATGCTTCAAGTGACTATATTTTTTTGTGCGTTTATTTTTTTTACATCTTTTTTGAAGTATAATTGCTTTACAATGGTGTGTTAGTTTCTGCTTTATAACAAAGTGAATCAGTTATACATATACATATGTTCCCATATCTCTTCCCTCTTGTGTCTCCCTCCGTCCCACCCTCCCTATCTCACCCCTCTAGGTGGTCACAAAGCACCGAGCTGATCTCCCTGTGCTATGTGGCTGCTTCTCACTAGCTATCTATTTTACGTTTGGTAGTATATATATGTCCATGCCACTCTCTCGCTTTGTCACAGCTTACCCTTCCCCCTCCCCATATCCTCAAGTCCATTCTCTAGTAGGTCTGTGTCTTTATTCCTGTCTTACCCCTAGGTTCTTCATGACTTTTTTTTTCTTAAATTCCATATATATGTGTTAGCATACGATATTTGTCTTTCTCTTTCGGACTTACTTCACACTGTATGACAGACTCTAGGTCTATCCACCTCATTACAAATAGCTCAATTTCGTTTCTTTTTATGGCTGAGTAATACTCCATTGTATATATGTGCCACAACTTCTTTATCCATTCATCTGATGATGGACACTTAGGTTGTTTCCATCTCTGGGCTATTGTAACTAGAGCTGCAATGAATATTTTGGTACATGACTCTTTTTGAATTATGGTTTTCTCAGGGTATATGCCCAGTAGTGCGATCACTGGGTCATATGGTAGTTCTATTTGTAGTTTTTTAAGGAACCTCCATACTGTTCTCCATAGTGGCTGTACCAATTCACATTCCCACCAGCAGTGCAAGAGTGTTCCCTTTTCTCCACACCCTCTCCAGCATTTATTGTTTATAGATTTTTTGATGGCCATTCTGAGTGGTGTGAGATGATATCTCATTGTAGTTTTGATTTGCATTTCTCTAATGATTAATGATGTTGAGCATTCTTTCATGTGTTTGTTGGCAGTCTGTATATCTTCTTTGGAGAAATGTCTATATAGTTCTTCTGCCCATTTTTGGATTGGGTTGTTTTTTTTTTTGATATTGAGCTGCATGAGCTGCTTGTAAATTTTGGAAATTAATCCTTTGTCAGTTGCTTCAATTGCAAATATTTTCTCCTATTCTGAGGGTTGTCTTTTGGTCTTGTTTAGGGTTTCCTTTGCTGTGCAAAAGCTTTGAAGTTTCATTAGGTCCCATTTGTTTATTTTTGTTTTTATTTCCATTTATCTAGGAGGTGGGTCAAAAAGGATCTTGCTGTGATGTATGTCATAGAGTGTTCTGCCTATGTTTTCCTCTAAGAATTTGATAGTTTCTGGCCTTACATTTAGGTCTTTAATCCATTTTGAGCTTATTTTTGTGTATGGTGTTAGGGAGTGATCGAATCTCATACTTTTACATGTACCTGTCCAGTTTTCCCAGCACCACTTATTGAAGAGGCTGTCCTTTCTCCACTGTACATTCCTGCCTCCTTTATCAAAGATAAGGTGGTCATAGGTGTATGGGTTTATCTCTGTGCTTTCTGTCCTGTTCCATTGATCTATCTTTCTGTTTTTGTGCCAGTACCATACTGTCTTGATTACTGTAGCTTTGTAGTATAGTCTGAAGTCAGGGAGCCTGATTCCTCCAGCTCCGTTTTTCGTTCTCAAGGTTGCTTTGGCTATTCGGGGTCTTTGGTGTTTCCATACAAATTGTGAAATTTTTTGTTCTAGTTCTGTGAAAAAGGCCAGTGGTAGTTTGATAGGGATTGCATTGAATCTGTAGATTGCTTTGGGTAGTATAGTCATTTTCACAACGTTGATTCTTCCACTCCAAAAACATGGTATAGCTCTCCATCTATTTGTATCATCTTTAATGTCTTTCATCAGTGTCTTATAATTTTCTGCATACAAGTCTTTTGTCTCCTTAGGTAGGTTTATTCTTAGATATTTTATTCTTTTTGTTGCAATGGTAAATGGGAGTGTTTTCTTGATATCACTTTCAGATTTTTCATCATTAGTGTGTAGGAATGCCAGAGATTTCTGTGCATTAAATTTGTATCCTGCTACTTTACCAAATTCATTGATTAGCTGTAGTAGTTTTCTGGTAGCATCTTTTGGATTCTCTATGTATAGTATCATGAAGTGACTGTATCTTGATCTCTGAACACAAACTTGAGCATAATAAAAAGAACTCCACTTTTTGTTTTCTTCAAAAATTAAACATTTCTCTGTATTTTCATTTTATATTAGTTCTTGAAATTGCATCTATTTTCCCTGGAATATTATTTACAAGTATGATGTTGCATCCATGACAAAGCCTCTGATTAATAATTAATGAAATTCCCACTTTTATCAGTGATTTTTTTATTAAATGGAAATCAGTAGAGAAATAGCATTTTTTTTCTGTTGAATTTTAAAAGAGAATGTGATGCTTTCATGCCATAGAATCTCCCAAACTTAGCACTTCTCTGTCTCAGAGAACTTCATATTTCCCTAACTGCCAAATGAATAATTCATATTTGTAATAAGCAGAGATGTTATTCTTTTTTGGGAGAGTGAGGAACTCATTTTGATGATCCTAAATTGTTTATCGAAACCACCTTGAAAGTGTTGCCTTGATTTCCTTATTGACTAATTATAATTTGAATGTGTTTTGGCACAGCTTATAGTACAGGACCTGATTGCAGATGTCTAGGATAACAAACCTGCCGTTTCTTTCTCTTTTTTTTAAAAAGTAAAACCTCTTGGAAAATGCCAGCATTTGGAGTACTAATATGAAATATATCTCCCAGCAAAATTTCAAAGAAAATTAGGAGGCAGCGTGTGTGTGTGTGTGTGTGTGTGTGTGTAGGTGAGGTAGAGGGCTGTGAAGGAAGTAGGCTAGAACCAGAGTTTCCTTTAAAAAGCACAGGAACAGTTCATCATTAATATGCATATGAGACAACATCATGGTAGTTGCCTGGAAACAAGTAAGAAGAGGGAGTCAAATAATGAAAAGGACTCTGATGCCCTATTGAACCAAATTGAACTTTAAAACTAGTAGAAAAAGGGGTGGTGACCAAATTAGCTTACACAATTCAGTTCTTGAAAATGAGCTTAAAAAAACAAAAAAAACCCAAAAAACAAGAAACCATTGCATTTAATTTGCCTGTCACCTTATCAGACTTTTCTCGATGGAATACTTAGAGACAGTATTAATTGGCCAAAGAGTTTAGGGAAATAGAATGGTAAAGGCCGAAGTAAATGTTTTACAGGGCTATTTGAAATCTTGTAAATGATAAGGTATCTCTGAGGACAACCTCTCACATTACACATTTATAACCCCACACCTAAATATTCTATCCTATTGAAGGAGGTACCTATTCATCTGACAGTTTAAGACAGTTCTTAAAAATTCCCTGTAACAGCAATATGAGACAACTTGCTTCAGAAATTTTGGAGTGACTTCTACAATTCTGCTCTGTGGTTTTCAGTGAAGGATACAAAATATCACACAGTGGGATGAGAAGGTCCCTCAGGCTAAATACCTCCCCTGGTAAGTACACAGGATACTCTATGTATCAAACTTGACAGGAGTAAGAAAGACAAATGCATATGCTTTTTATAGGAACACCAGGTCATTTAAGTGTGAGAAAAAGTGTGATGGAAGAAATTGGCCCAGGAGTTCTAACATTTTATTGCTGAAAAATGAAATGTATGTATGGCATTATGTTTTTTCATGCTATTAAATAGCTCTTTTTTAAGTACTGGAAATTTCTGTATTAAGACTAATGCAGTTTTTGCTTAGTATCATTATGATATGATAGAGTATCGATTCTCATCTATTCAATAAGTATTGTTATCAATTATGTACTGAGAATCTGTTGCATCCAGGGTCCTGGTCAGGGGGAGATATGAAGATGATATAAGCTCCAGTGCCTAAAAGTCGGAGCTCATAGGCCACAGTGGAGGAGAAGTTATGTAAATAAATAACTATAACAGTGCAATAGGTGCTACAAGTTTTTCTGAAACACAGAGGAAATAAATTATTTTTTCTCTAGAAGAATTAGGAAAAGTTTCACAAAAATGGTATTTGAGTTAGAGCTTAAATAATAAATAAGACATTTTGCCTGGAGAGAAAAGGGAAAAGGGTTGTCCAAGCAAGAAATATCATGTAAAAATAAATCACAGAAGCCTGAAAAAAAAAATGAAGTAAAGAAGGAAGGATGAAAAAGATGTTACCAAAGTGTTGGAAATCTCTGGTCGCAACTATTGAAAAGTTTTTGTAATCAGTGGACCCCAAACATTGCTGATTATTAAAAAAAAAAAAAAAAATCTTCTGGGAGCTTTCTTTTTTTTTTTTTTTTTGTGTTACGCGGGCCTCTCACCGCTGCGGCCTCTCCTGCTGCGGAGCACAGGCTCTGGACGTGCAGGCTCAGCGGCCATGGCTCACTGGCCCAGCCGCTCCGCGGCATGCGGGATCCTCCTGGACCGGGGCACCCCTGCATCAGCAGGCAGACTCCCAACCACTGCGCCACCAGGGAAGCCCTGGGAGCTTTCTTATACAGTTACCTCATCTTAACATTCCCCAATGTCTTAACCCATTCTAGCATCCACTCTAAGTCCAAAAATTTCATCTAAATATAATCAGTTCAGAAAATCCCAAATATCATATTCCAATCACAACAACCTTCTTTGTGAAGTACCATTACTATCTCTGTTTTATTTTTTGTAAGTCCCGTCTTTTTTTATTGAAGTATAGTTGATTTGCAAAAATTAGATTCAGGTATACAGCATAGAGATTCAATATTCTTATGGATTATGCTCCATTTAAAGTTATTAAAAAATAATGGCTATAATTCCCTATGCTGTACAATATATCCTTGTTGCTTATTTATTTTATACATAGTAGTTTGTATCTCATAATCCCATACCCATAATTTGTTCCTCCCACTTTCCCTCTCCTCACTGGTAACCACTAGTTTGTTCTCTGTATCTGTGAGTCTGTTTCTGTTTTGTTATGTGCATTTGCTTATGTTATTTTTTAAGATTCTACATATGTGACAACATAGAGTATTTGTCTCTGTATGACTTATCACTAGGCATAATACCCTCTAGGTCCATCTGTGTTGTTGCAAATGGCAGAATTTCATTCCTTTTTATGGCTGAGTAATATTCCATTGTGTACATATACCACATCTTCTTTATCCATTCATCTGTTGATAGGCACTTAGATTGCTTCCATATCTTGGCTGTTGTAAATAGTGCCGCAGTGAACATTGAGGTGCATGTAATTGGCACATAGGAAGGATATGATTTGGGGGAGGACCAAAGAGCAGACTGCTTTGGGCAGAATTGTGTCTCTCAAAAGAAATATTCTAGTCCTAATCCCAAGTACCTGTGAATGTGATTTTACTTAGAAATAGAGCCTTTGCAGATATAATTAACATGAGGTCATACTGGACTGGGGGGGAGTTCTTAATCAATGGCTTATATACTTAAAACAAGAAGGGAATTTAGATACAGCCAGATACAGAAGAAAAATGGCCATGGGAAGGCAATGGCAGAGATTGCAGTTACGCTTCCAGAAGCCAAGGTTTGCCAAGGATTAGTGGCAACCACCAGAAGATAGGAAGAGGCAAGGAAGGATACTCCCCTACAGAGAAGATGGTCCTGCCAACACCTTAATTTTGGATTTCAAACTTTCAGAACTGTGAGAGGATAAAATTTCTGTTTTAAGCTACCCAATTTGTAGTACTTTTTTACCACAAAGTACCCAAAGAAACTAGACCAGTTCATATCCCTTCACCTTACTGAAAAAATTGCAATGATTTCCCATTATTCTCAAGATGAAGACAGAAACCTTTAACAATTTCTGTCAGACTCTGCAGTTTGACCTTGTCTACCTAAGTTTGACCTTGGCTACCTCTCCAGCCTCATCTCACACAACTCTCTCCTTTACTTCCCACACTCTAGGCACGCTAGCCTTTTTTCCTATGATCAGATGAATCATGGTTAACTCAGTGACTATGTCAGAGCTTACTGTTATCTGTTCTCATGGCACTTTCACAGGTATGAATTTACATTTCTTTCTGTGATCTTGCGATTAGCATTTCTCTTTTTTACTAGATGGTAAGCCCTGTAAGGCTGAGGACCATGCCTGTTTTTGCTCACAGTTGGTACTCGCGTGCCTAGTATAGCGTCTATCTTGTAGTAGACTTTTAGCACCTATTTATTAAATAAAGAATTTAGTGGATGAATGAATGATAAATGGATAGGATTATCTAGCAGGGTGTTTTCAATAGTCCAGTAGTTTTAGAAAGAGGAAAAGAGGTCACTGCATCTGTCAATTATGATATCATTGGTGAGCTTAGCAATAGCAGTTTAAATAGCACTGATTACACTAGACTGGGGAAAGAATGAAGGTTAGGGATGTATATATAGTTCTTTTTAAGAATTTTGAGAAAACCGTGAAAAGAATACTCTGAATCCTGGGTAACCCAGTAATTTGAAGAGAATGTAGCATCTAGGTAATGATGCAGAAGGAACCAACAAGGATGACATATGAATGATATAAGAAAGGAAGAATCCAGAGGCAGTAGGAAGATATGGTTAAAGAGCATCAATAAAAGTGACAGATTTTTCAAAGGAGGGGACCTCTTTCTCCAGCAAGCAAGTAGGAGTTAAATACAGGTGCATAAACACATGCATTTAGAAGTAGAAGAGAGGCATGTTGAGAAAGTTGATCAGTTACGGTCTCATTTTCCTTCTGCAAAATAGTTGCTAGGTCACAAGCAGTGGAGAGTAGTTATGCAGTTTTCCTTAGTAACTCTTTAACAATTCTGTGGCAAGAGATAGAAAAGCAAATTTTAGGACTTCCCTGGTGGCACAGTGGTTAAGAATCCACTTGCCAATACAGGGGACATGGATTTGAGCCCTGGTCCGGGAAGATCCCATGTGCCGCGGAGCAGCTAAGCCCGTGTGCCACAACTACTGAGCCTGTGCACCTAGAGCTCATGCTCCACAAAAGGAGAAGCCACCACAATGAGAAGACCACGCACCTCAACCAAGAGTAGCCCCCGCTCGCCACAACTAGAGAAAGCCTGTGCACAGCAACAAAGACCCAACACAGCCAAAAATAAAAGTAAATAAATAAATAAATAAATTTATTTAAAAAAAGAAAAGCAAATTTTAGTGTTAATTTAGGATTAGAGAGTGGTAGGGTAGGTTGTATAGAAAGACAAAGTTGTAAAGATGTCAACTTTGCAGGTGCAGGTGATATTTGTGTTAATATAATTGTAGTAAATATAATTATCATATCATATGTCATATAATTGCTAAAGTGATTGGCCAACAGCTCCCATATGGTATCTTTTACATTCTGACATGACTGTATATGATTGATTTTTAAAATACTCTGAATACTGGATAACCCTAAGAAAAAGGCTGCCACCTAAGTTTGTGTTATTCTATACATCCTCCAATAAAATATAGACATCAACCAAAAGAGCAAATAAAACCACACGTAAGCCAGACCTTTAGAATATCTAGAAGACAGAGAATACTCTTTACTTCAAATTACCTGAAAATAGAAAAATAACCATTTAGTCAGCAAACATCTCTCAGGCTCCTACTGAAAGTCTTTTCAGAGAGTGAGGAGAGTCTGGAAAAATTATGTGGAAAAGAGAAAAGTAAAGCTAAACTCACTCCCAGAATAAGGAAGTCCACCAGAAGTGTGAAAATACTGAAAAGATATTAGGTAAGCAAGAGAACTGACCTTGGAATTGTGTAAGACTCGTATCTCAGCAGGCCTTACCTCTGGGCATGAAGAGAATAAAAGGAAAGGGAAGATGCTTTTAGAAGACAGGAAGTTAAAAGAGAGAAAATAGAAGGGGAAAAGTTAGAGTCCTAAAAACAAAACAACCATATAATTAGAGAACACTACTTATCCCCTCATCACTCTCACCACCACCACCAACAAAAAATTCAAAACTACTCACTAAAGAATTTGCACTTGCTGTACTTAAAGAAAGGAACACTTTTGAATTAGAAATCTTATAAACCACCCCAAACATCCATCTCTGCCTATAAAATGAATATGTGAAATCAATTTGTATCTATAAAACTTACTGTAATAATAAACCAGAAACTGAGTCAAAGCATTTCAGGTGCTGATCCTACCTCCCCCAAGTAAACAACCATAAAGTAAAAGGAAATTATATAAAAATACTTCAAACTGAACTTAATATCCTCAATCACTTGGAGAAATGAAAATGTACCTAGAAGGTGAAATTCAAAAACTACAAATAGAAATGGATAAGCAACAGGAAGAAATGAAATGATGGTTGATTGAACTCATGAAAGAAATCAAAGAGAAGGACAAAATCATCTCAGAAATAAAGACTGTATTTCAAGCTGCTGTGCTCGAAGCAATCTGAATGTCCAATAATATGGTGTTTAAAAGTAAGTATCAATAAATAATGGCTATCTATTTAATAGAAACTATGTGGCCCTTAAATATAATGTGGCAGGAAAGAGTTTTCAGTCTGCTCTGTGAAGACTTACAAATTCCTCAATATGATTTAAAACAGCGGTCCTCAACCCTTCTGGCACCAGGGACCAGTTTCGTGGAAGACAATTTTTCCACGGACCAAGGGCCGGGAGGATGGTTCAGGCAGTAATGCGAGCGATGCGATGGGGAGCGGCAGATGAAGCTTCACTCACTCGCCCACCCGCCGCTCACCTCCTGCTGTGCGGCCCGGTGAGGGACAGGGTTGGGGACCCCTGATTTAAAAGGTTTCCTACAAAGGGAATGAAAACAGGTTGCCAGGTCCTTTAGATCCCTATGCAATGGTCCAAATACACCACTCCTGTTTTTACTTAGTTTACAGATGGTCCATTCTGAGACTTTTCTAATAGAGAAATGTTTTTAAAACTTACAAAGAATATTAAATATCATTGAAAGTTTTTCATGATATATTGACACAAAGCAGGATGTAAAACAGTATGTATTTGCCATCTGTCTGACTTTGGCCAGGTATTTAACCTCTCTTTTCCTCGTTCTCATTGTTTGAAAATGGGGTTAATAATCATACTTATCTCATAGTATTATTTTGAAGATTAAATTATCTAATTAGCACCTGGAGTTTAACAAGTGCTCTATAATAGAAAAGATTCTCAAAGGAATATACCAAGTGCCTACAGTGATTAACTCAAATTATGAGATTACATATAATTACTTCATCCATTGGCTTATCTCAAGTTTATCATTTTTTCCTACAATGGTCACAGCAAAAGCATAATAGATGTTGTTGAAAGGAATAAAGACACCTCCATAAACAGGCAGCAGTATCTATGCTGTACACTGACAATGACTGTCTCTATGGCTTTCGTTACCATCAATAGAATCTGTCACTGACTGAAGCTGTTTCTTTGCCTTATAATCTCAGAAATAGCAATTTCCCTTGTGATTGAAATCAACAAAAATGGCCTGCTACACTGAATGATCATGTTTTTGCAGTTGTGCTTGAGAGTTTGTTGGGACTGTTTCTTTACCCCACACTCAATCAATAATGGCCTCACGTAGCATTCAGTTTCTGTATGTGAAGTGCTGTGTCAGCATTGTTTATAGCTAACTTGATTCAAGGATCTTGTTATTATTTTTGAAATAGATCATATGGTTATGGAACAAAAAATGGCCCCCTTTGAATGTTGTTCAATATTTTCATGACTATTTTTTGTTTTTATGACTTTTAACTTCCATTTCATCTTTTCCATCTGTATATTAAAATTCAGTTTTACCCACTTATATAGTCTCAATTCACTTGAACAAAACTGCTGGCAAAAGAAACCACTTTTGTTCCATGCGTGGTTTACCACATAATTCTAAGGTAAGGAATAGGTAAACAGGAATACAAACTAGGCTAATTTATAAACCCAGCAACATTTTTAATGTTATTTTTCCTAGGTAGAGACTTCTAGGTTGAAAGATGTTTGTTTTCTTTCATTCCTTTGACACTGCCATATATAAAATAGATAAACAACAAGGACCTACTGTATAGCACAGGGAACTCCACTCAACTTGCAATAAATAACCTATAATGGAAAAGAATCTAAAGAATAGATATAGATATACATATGTATAACTGAATCACTTTGTTGTACACTTGAAACTAACAGAATATTGTCAATCAACTATATTTCAATAAAAACTAAAAAAAGCAGTTGAAGAGTGTCAGGAAAAGAATAAATGAAGGTTAAAAAAGAAAAGAGTGGTACTGTTGCCAACATTGCATAACATGGATCTCATCAAAAGGAATCATCAGAAAACCCCCAAACCAATCAAATTTTACAAAATAGCTAGCCTGTACTCTTTAAATATGTAAAGGTGAATAAAGATTAAGTGAGGCTGAAGAAGTGTTCCAGATTAAAGAAGACTAAAAGACATAACTAAATGTAATGCATGATCTAGAATTGGATCTTGAATGGAAAAAACAAATACCTGTAAAAGACATTAGTGAGTTGATTGGCAAAATTTGCATTAGGAAATAGTATTTCATAATATTAACCTTAATTTTTCTGATAATTGTATTGTACTTATATAAGAGAATGTCTTTGTTCCTAGGAAATGCACACTGAAGTATTTTTGGAAAAAAGAACATAGTGTTGGTAACTTACTCTTTAATGGTTGTTTGGGAAAAAGTATGTATATATGTATGTGTATATATATTATATGTTAGAACGAATATAAAGCAAATGTGGCAAAATGGTAACAACTGGCGAATCTAGGTAAGGGTAGAAGAGACAAAGGGCTTCTTTGTACTCATCTTGCAACTTTCTGGTAAGTTTTACATCAGCATAAAAAGTTAAAATGGGAGGAGAGGAAGTAAAGATAACAAGTGTTGGCAAATTGAGAATTTGCTGTGAGGAGGAGCAGCAAAAGGGGGCAGTTACTGAAGGGGAATGTGAGATCAAGTGGGACTTTTAAAAATAATAATAGTAATAGTACTGATAGAATAATAATACTGGTACAGCACTTACCAAGCCCCAGGTATAGTTCTAAGTGCTTTACCTATCTAACTCATTTAATTCCTACACACACACTCACACACACACGCACACACACACACACACACAGATATAGATATTAATGAGGAAACAGAAGCGCAGAGCAGTATGTATGCTGAAGGCCATACTGCAGTATGTGGTAGAAAGTGAGATATTGTAGAACGTTTGTATGCTGATGGGAAGATCCAAAGAGGGAAATAAGAGACAAGGCCATCAGCTGAGAGTAAGGGTGGGAATAGAAATATTAGAGGTTTAAAAGAGAAAGCAGAAGGTGTGATTTAATCTTCATGGACAGTGGAAGAGTAAATTAGTTAGCAAAATGTACTTAGATTGCAAAGCAGTACTAATGACCTGCTGGAGGCTTCATATCATACATTGAAGATGAGATGAGCTGTCATGGTTCTGTTTTTCTCCAGGCATGTCCAGTTGCTGGCATAGCATAGAGTAGGTACAGAATTATGTTCTTTTTTCCATCATCATGGTAGAGAGAGAAGGAAACAAGGGATTTGAGAATGTTTGCAATGGAGTTGGAAAACAACAGACCATAGTATTTATGTATGTATGTATGTATGTATTTATTTATTTTAGACCATGGCATTTAAATGGGATAAGGAGGGGAATGAGGATTTGATGGTGAGAGATTGTGAAAAGATGGTAGGATAGAGACATTTTGAGCCCCAGGAAGATAAAATGCTTGCTATTGTTGAGGTACTAGTGGGAATAAGCTGGAAAGATAGAATATTGTGGTTAGAGATGTGCATATGTGAATCTGAGGTTATGGAGGCATTGTAGTTAGTGGTAATGACAAAATCTAGGGTTATATCTGTGGGACTGGGCAGCTGAGGAAGGTTGGAGGGCAAGGTCATTGGAGGAAATGATGTTAGGAAATAGAGAAGGCGTGATATTAGAAGGATCATTAATGTGTATATAGAAATCACTGAGAATTATGAGTCAAAGCTAGTACCCATATTCTTTTGATCATTAATTCATTCACTCCCTTAGTCAGTAAATACTTTTTAATACATTAGGCACTTTACCAGGTGCTAGCAATACAGTGAAGAAAAGACAAAGTCCAGTGCTACAAGAAGCTTATATTTTAGTTGGATAGATAGATAATAAATACATGATGTGAGGTAATACTAATGCTGTGAAGAAAAAAATGTAGAGTCAGTGGTATTTTAATAGATATAAGCATGGATTCATACATTGTTTTAGATAGCATTTGTGTCAAAGAGCAAGTCATGCAAAGATCAGTGAAAAATGCCTTTAGGCAGAGGACATAATAAGTACAATGATCCGGAGGTGAGAATGAGCTTGACTTATTCAAGGCCAGTGTAACTAGAGTAAAGTGAACAAGTGAGAGAGTGGTAGGAGATGATGTTGGAAAGAAAGGTAGGGCACAGCTATTGGGCCATTTTGAGCAGGGCAGTCACGTAACCTTAGTAATCCTTTTTTAAAAAGATTTACTTTGGTTGCCGTGTGAAGGATTGTATAAGGGAGGGCACAAGTAGAAACAGGGAGATGGTTTATTTAGGAGGCCATTTCCGTAGTCTGGGCAAGGGATGGTGATGGTGGATGGTGATGATGATGTTGATGATGATGAGAAGGAGGATGATGAAAATGTATTACCTGAATTCTTCTCCATTCCACTCTTTACCACAGTTGCTTTAAGTTAGTTCAAAAATATTTAGTGGTCTCTAATGTAGAAAAATAAAAGACCAAGCCTTTTTAGTAGAGAGTTGTTTTAGCCTGAAAAATGTTTCAAAAGTGTCACAAATTTTAGTGTTGAAATTCAAATCCATATAAATTGTTCATGCAAAAAGTGTGGGGCAGTGAAAAACTGTAGAGTGAGATGTGTAAAATAAAGAATAAAACTGGCTAAGATAGTAACATGATCAACTATGTAATCTTTGCCATATTGAGAGGGACATACCAGGGGAGTTGTATGGTTCTTATCAGACTGTCTTGAAAGAGTCATTGCATTATATTTTCTAAATTGTGAAGTGTTATTTAAATGTGAATATGTATTGTCCTTATTAATTGAAGTATAGTTGAGTTACAGTGTAGTTTCAGGTGTACAGCAAAGTGATTCAGCTATACATACATACATATATATATATTCCAGGTTATTTTCCATTATAGGTTGTTACAAGATATTGAATATAGTTCCCTGTGCTATATGTCCTAGTTGTTTATCCTATTTTATATATAGCAGTGTGTATCTGTTAATCACAAACTCCTAATTTATCCCTCCCCTGCCTTTCCCCTTTGGTAACAATATTTGTTTTTCTATGTCTGTGAGTCTATTTCTGTTTTGTAAATAAGTTCATTTGTATCATTTTTTTAAGATACCATATATGTGATATCATATGATATTTGTCTTTCTCTGACTTACATCACTTAGTATGATGATCTCTAGGTCCATCCATGTTGCTGCAAATGATGTTATTTCATTCTTTTTAATGGCTGAGTAATATTCCATTGTGTGTATATACACCACATCTTCTTTATCCATTCATCTGTTGATGGACATTTAGTTTGCTTCCATGTCTTGGCTATTGTAAATAGTGCTGCTATGAACACTGGGGTGCATATATCTTTTCAAATTCGTGTTTTCATCTTTTCTGGATATATGCTCAGGAGTGGGATTGCTGGATCATATGGTAACTCTATTTTTAGTTTTTTAAGGAACCTCCATACTGTTCTCCATAGTGGCTGCACCAATTTACATTCCCACCAACAGTGTAGGAGGGTTCCATTTTCTCCACACCCTCTCTGACATTTATCATTTGTTGACTTTTTGATGATGGCCATTCTGACTGGTGTGAAGTGGTACCTCATTGTAGTTTTGATTTGCATTTCTCTAATAAGTAGTGATGTTGAGCATCTTTCCATGTACCTCTTGGCCATCTGTATGTCTTCTTTGGAGAAATGTCTGTTTAGGTCTTCTGCCCATTTTTGGATTGGGTTGTTTGATTTTTTGATATTGAGCTATATGAGCTGTTTGTATATTTTGGAAATTAAGCCCTTGTTGGTCACATCATTTGCAAATATTTTCTCCCATTCCATAAGTTGATTTTTGTTTATGGTTTTCTTTGCTGTGCAAAAGCTTTTAAGTTTAATTAGGTCCCATTTGTTTATTTTTGCTTTTATTTCCATTACTCTAGGAGATGGGTCCAAAAAAATATTGCTGCAATTTATGTCAAAGAGTGTTTTGCCTATGTTTTCTTCTAGGAGTTTTATAGTATCTGGTCTTACATTTAGGTATTTAATCCGTTTGAGTTTATTTTTATATGTGGTGTTAGAGAATGTTCTAATTTCATATTTTTACATATAGCTGTTTTGTTTTCCCAGCAGTACTTATTGAAGAGGCTCTTTCCTTGATTGTATAATCTTGCCTCCTTTGTCATAGATTAATTGACAATAAGTGCATGGGTTTATTTCTGGGCTTTCTATCCTGTTCCATTGATATATGTGTCTGTTTTTGTGCCAGTACTGTACTGTTTTGATTACTATAGCTTTGTAGTATAGTCTGAAATCAGGAAGCATGATTCCTCTAGCTCCGTTCTTCTTTCTCAAGACTGTTTTGACTATTCAGGGTCTTTTTTATTTCCATACAAATTTTAAAATTATTCTAGCTCTGAAAATTGCTCTTGGTAATTTGATAGGTATTGCACTGAATCTGTAGATTACCTTGGGCAGTATGGTCATTTTAACAATATTGATTTCTCCAATCCCAAAACATGGTGCATCTTTCCATCTATTTGTGTTGTCTTCAATTTCTTTCATCAACATCTTATAGTTTTCAAAGTACAGATCTTTGCCTCCTTAGTTAGGTTTATTCCTAGGTATTTTATTCTTTTTGATGCAATGGTAAATGAGATTGTTTCCTTAAGTTCTCTTTCTGATACTTTGTTGTTAGTGTATAGAAATGCAACAGATTTCTGTGTATTAATTTTGTATCCTGCAACTTTACTGAAGTCATTAATGAGCTCTAATAGTTTTCTGGTGGTGTCTTTAGGACTTTCTATGTATAGTATCATGTCATCTGCAAATAGTTTTACTTCTTCCTTTCCAATTTGGATTCCTTTTATGTCCTTATTTTTTAAGTTTCTGATTTGGAAGAAGGAAAGCTCATTTCTGGTAAAGACATAAAATAATATGATTTTCCTGCCTTTGGCTTTGCTGGTATTAGAGAAGGACAGTGTTGGATAAAGAGTGTAGTTGTTCTAGAGAGGAAAACCTGAAATGAAAAAGGAGAAACTGGAAGTAAAGGTACTACTCTGTCTCAAGGAGCAAAAAATGGCTGTTATAAGCTGTTAATGGATGCAGAAACTGTTACAACACCAGAGCCATAGAAGTGCAAAACAAAGGTTTATGATTCTAACAAAAAGAAAGGCTTTCAACTGAGCTGTTGTAGAAACAGAAAAGTGTCAATGTAGGTCTGGGTTTTTAAAAAATATTTCTTCGTTCTTACTTTCAATTATCCTTAATTACTACATCTCTTTAATGGCATATATGTTTAATATAAGGTCCTATTTTAATAGTTAATTTGTCCAATAAAAAGCAATATTGAGTGTATTCCATGATGCAGTGGGGAAGGATCTGAAAATTACAGAAGTTAAAATAAGATCTCTGTCCTCTGCAACCTTAAAATTAGTAGTACAGTGGTTATCTCTAGAGATATCAATGAAATGGAAACTTTTTGTTTGTTTGTTTTTGTTTTCGGTAAGCGGGCCTCTCACTGTTGTGGCCTCTCCCGTTGCGGAGCACAGGCTCCGGACATGCAGACTCAGTGGTCATGGCTCATGGGCCTAGCCGCTCAACGGCATGTGGGATCTTCCCGGACCGGGGCATGAACCTGTGTTCCCTGCATCGGCAGGCGGACCCTCAACCACTGCGCCACCAGGGAAACCCGAAATGGAAACTTTTACTCATATAGACCAAGATACTTGGTAATGCCATAAAGATAATTACCGTATACTATTCAGTCAAGAGCCCAGAGGTCTTAGGGCTATGCCTGCCTGATTTAGTTATATATAGTGACTCAGACTTTAAGACCTCAGAATGTTTGTGTGTTTCACTTGCCTGCAAAAAAGCAAGTGCCAATTTTTTTCATAGTCCTTCTTTTACTTCTTTTGAATGCCTCAGAACTAGATATTTAAAAGAAGTGCCCATTTTTGTTATGGTTACCAGCTGGTTCAATAAACAGGAGTATGCTAGATAAAACTGCAGAGCAAATAAAAATCTATGGAATGCCTATTGGTAATGATCTATATTGCAGCTTATATATTTACTTACATTACATTTCAAAGGGTATTTGCATATATCTTGCCACCATTTTGCAGGAAGAAGAACTGGAAACTAGGACCAAAAATAAGATTTAAGGGCAACCGTTATAGCTAAAATGCAATGGAAATTAAAAATGAACATCTTTTTAAATGAAAATGTAGAGCAAGATTTACTGATTCGAGAAGATCCAATTTGGGGCTGTCTTTCCTTTTTATCTTTATTCATGGGGTGATTTGTTAGATCCTGACACACTGAATTATAGATTTACCATTTCCCCCTAAAATAAATTTTATTAAATTACTTTTGACAAGCACACACTAATGAAGAAAAACATGGGGAATGATAATATTTCCTACCTTTATGGAAAAAAATGATGATATAATCCACGCATTGCTGCTTGATTATTTAATTGCCAGACATCACCCAAGCTGAAACAAAATAAACAGGCAATTCCTGTTGACTTCTCATTGGGTGTGACCAAATCCCATCTCTCCAGCCTGGGGTTTTGAATAAAGACACTAAAAAAAGGAATTTGGCTAATCCATTGAAAACAGCCTTGGAATGTGAAAAAACAGATGTAGTCCATCTTTTTGATATGAACAGGAAATGTCCAGGGTGCAGAAACAGTCTGTCTTGCCACATTGTATAATGCCTTACCCATATGCTCTTTTATTTGTTTTTTCTTGCTCCTACTTGTTTTTCATTTCTCGTCTTAATTTTCATATAAGGGTGAAGTATTTTCTGGTTTTTAGAAAACTGACAGAGGAGGGAATATGTTACATGTCAATGATTAATTTTAGTGTTAGTTTATATAATTAGGCACAAGGACTACATGAAGTTGCTTAAGTTTTGAGATACCATTAAATTCTCCTTCCAAAGCCTTGTCCAAGGCTTTCCTGGTTACAGAAAATATCTGATCACTCTGCCTATGAAGGCTCCTTTTTCTCATGCCCTTTAATAATAACTATCATGTGCATTGTGTTTTGTCTGTTTTATTTTCTATTTTTCTATTTGTCAGGTATAGTGCCTTGAGTTGCAGGTATTTAAAATCCCATTTTCCTCTCTTCATTTTCTTTCTTTCCTTTCCTCTCTCCCCAAGCCTGTGTAGCTCAGTTTCAATCAGTATTTCAGGTCACAAAAAAAGTACATTTCTGCTTCATTTTCATCCTTTACCTTTAGTCAAGACACTCCTTTGTATGTCTTATATCCTTTGAAAGCTATGCATTTGTGGAAGGGCCAAGGCAGGGGAGAGGGGTCATCATGCATATCAGGATCAGAGTTAGTTGTCAGTTCCCTGAGGATAGTATTTCAGTCCTAGGCATATCCTTGCCAGTTGTTTATAGTGTAAATGTTTGTTGAACACATAGTGCCATTGTATTAGGGTTCTCTGGAGAAACAGAACCAATAAATATATACATCCTATTGGTTCTGTTTCTCCAGAGAACCCTAATGATAAATCATAGTCCTTATAATAAATATCATATTAACATATCACTGACCTTATAATAAATATATATATTTATAAATAAACAAGGTTTTTAATATAATATATATTTTCATGATAAAAACCATGATTTATTATAAGGAATAAGTCCCAATATCGGCTGAGAGAATAAACTGAAGAGCCAGGAGATCTGATGGTTTAGCTGTAGCTCGAGTATGAAGGCCTGAGAACCAGGAAAGCTAAAGGTGGAGTTCTGGTCCCAAGGCCCACAGGCTCAAGAACCAGGAAGAGCCAATATTTCAGTTCGAGTCCAAAGGCTGGTGAAAACCCAGTGTCCCAGTTTGAGGACAGTCAGGCAGGAATAATTTTCTCTTACTCAGAGGAATATCAGTCTTTTTTTCTATTTAGGACTTCAGCTGATAGGATGAGACCCACCCATATTGGGGAGGGCAATCACTTTATTCAGTCTATAGATGCAACTCCTAATCATATCCAAAAACACCCTCACTGACACAGCCAGAATAATGTTTGACCATATATCTGGGCATCCCATGGCCCAGTCAGGTTGACACATAAAGTTAACCATGACATATCCCCAGTAAACTAATTCAGATTTTGATTGATCCTGACCATCAAGGAGAAATTAGACTGCTATTCCACAATGGAGATAAGAAATAGTATGTCTGCATGGAATACAGGAGATCCCTTAGGGCATCTCTTAGTATTATCATGCCCTGTGATTAAGGTCAACGGAAAACTACAACAACCCAATTTTGGCAGGATTACTAATGGCCCAGACCCTTCAGGAATTAAAGTTTGGGTCACCCCACCAGGTAAAGAACCATGACCAGCTGAGGTACTTGCTGAGAGCAAAAGAAATGCAGAATGGGTAGTAGAAGAAGGTAATTATAACTACCAGTTATGACCACATGACCAGTTAAAGCAGCTAAGACTGTAATTATTATGAGTATTTCTTCCTTATTTTGTTATGAATGTGTGTGTTTCAAATATCTTCATTTTCTTTCTTCTCTTATGCCCTTAAATTGAAACATAAGATGTATTGATTTTATATCATAGTGTTTAAGTATGGATAACTTTACATCATTGTATTCAATGAGTGGATATTGAAGAGAAGATTGAACATCACCCAAGGACTTTACATCCTCTCTTGGGGAAAGAGTGCATTTTCAGTTGTACTCAGAATAATCGTATCATGTTAGACGGAAGTATAACCTTGTTATTGTCTTTATTTGGAGATTAAATATCATTTAAAGAGATGCATATGGATGCCAAGTTGATAAGGGGTGGGCTTTTGATGGTTAACTTTATGTGTCAACTTGGCTGGGCTGTGGTGCCCAGGTATTTGGTCAAACATTATTTCATATGTTTCTGTGAAGGTGTTTTATGAATGAGATTAACATTTAAATCAGTGGACTTTTAGTAAAGGAGATTACTATCTGTAGTGTGGGTGGGCTTTATCCAATTAGTTGAAGGCCTTAATAAAACAAAGACTGACCTCCCTCAAGGAAGGAGAAATTTTACCAAGAGTCTGCTTTGAACTTGGACTGCAACTCTTCCCTGGGTCTCCAGCCTGCTAGCCTACCCTGCAGATTTTATATTTGTACCTCTACAGTCACATGAGCCAATTCCTTAAAATTGACCTCTCTCTCTCTCTTTACCCCTCTCCACCTGCTCCTGTCTCTGTCTGTCTCTTTCTTTGTCTCTCCTGTATATGTATAAATGTATGTGTGTGTGTCTGTGTGTGTATATAACATATATATGATACATATCCTGTTGGTTCTTTTTCTCTGGAGAACCCTGAATAATACACTATCTTCATGCATTATGGGTGGGAATTTAAATGGTATAATTACTGTTGACACAGTATGGCAGTTCCTCAAAAAGTAAAATATAAAATTATCATATGATTCAGCAATTCCACTTCTGGGTGTATACCCCAAAGAATTGGAAGCAGGGACTCAAACAGATATTTGCATACCCACATGCATAGCAGTATTTTTCACAATAGTCAAGAGGTGGAAACAACCCAAATGCCTGTTGATGGATGAATGGATACATAAAATGGGTGTGGAACTACAATGCAATGTTAGTCATCCTTACAAAGGAATGAGATTCTGACACATGCTACAACATGGATGAATCTTGCAGACATTGTGCTATGTGAAATAAGCCAGACATAAAAGGACAACTATTGTATGATTCTGCTTCAGTGAAGTACCTAGAATAATCAAATCATAGAGACAAAGTAGAATAGTGATTGCCATGGGCTGGGGAACAGGGGATCGGGAGATACTGTTTAATGGGTATAGAGTTTCAATTTGGCATGACGGAAAAGGTTTCCAGAGATGGATAGTGTGATGATTTCACAGCAATGTTAATGTACTTAATATCAATGAAGTGTACACTTAAAATTATTAAAATTATAAATATTATTTTGTGTACACTTTACCACAAAAATGTAGTTAGAGATTTCCATTTTATTGTTTCTTAGATTTAGGAAATTTTTATTGTATGACATTAAAACTGAATTCTGCCATGGATCAAAGCCTACTAGGAATTTTTCTGAATTATTTTAAAATCTTTGAATTTTGTGTCAATGTAGTTTATTTATTTATTTATTTATTTTAATAGATTTATTTATTTATTTATTTGTTTTGGGCTGCTTTGGGTCTCCATTGCTGCATGCGGGCTTTCTCTAGTTGAGGCGAGCAGGGGCTGCTCTTCATTGCAGTGTGCGGGCTTCTCATTGCAGTGGCTTCTCTTGTTGAGGAGCACGGGCTGTAGGTGCGCGGGCTTCAGTAGTTGTGGAACATGGGCTTAGTAGTTGTGGCTCATGGGATCTAGAGTGCAGGCTCAATAGCTGTGGTGCACGGGCTTAGTTGCTCCGTGGCATGTGGGATCTTCCCGGACCAGGGCTCCAACCCATGTCCCCTGCATTGGCAGGTGGATTCTTAACCACTGCACCACCAGGGAAGCCCCGTGTCAATGTAGTTTAGAATGAATGGGACTGAATGAACTTTGATTATTCTTTTTGTATATAGACCTCTTTCATATATAGACCTTTTTGCTTGTGTTAAAGTTATCTGAAACTATTCCAACTTCTGCAATATAAACTGTCATGTGGGACAAGTTCAAGATGGCAGGAAGTGCTTCTATAGGAAACATAGTTTTGCCAGATGAACATCACCCATGGTGAATGTGACCCTGTTCATGATAGATTATGGCAGGGGTCACAGTGAGAGTATAGGAGTTCAGTTCATACCTCTGTCACTGTCCTAGAATTAGTCACATTAGTCACAGCCCATTTAGTCACACTTTCTGTGCCCTGATAATTAAACTGAATAATTATTTAAGGCTATCTAAAGCAATTCTAACCTCAAAATTCAAACCATTCTCTTAGTGTATCAGGCAATAGAATGTGAGGTTAAGACATTAATAAATGAAGAAAAAATTGTTGGGTGTGGTGATAGTTCTCAGATAGTTTTGGTTTTAGGAAATAGAGCAAATTTATGACATAAATTTGAGGAAAAATCAAAGCATTTGTGATACAGCAGCTCAAATATACTGGGCAGATTCAAGGTAAATAACTGGTAAAATGAATTGTTCAGAAAAGGTATTAAGTGGTTAAATAGAAATGAACACAAATTTAATTGTTTGCTGCTATGAAACTATCCAAAAGACAACATGTGAGCAAGAAATATATTGGCAAAAAATATATCATCAAACAGCCTGATCTGATATCTAGGTTATGTGAACAACTTGTCACAGTTCAGAGGCAGACCATTGTGAAAAACACCAACAGCTAGTTAAATACAGCTAAAATTAATGCCATCCAGCATGAGGTTAAAGAAATGTTTGGATTTAACCACACCACAAATAAAAGAGGCCATGCTGATAATGAATTTGGAAATTGATTATATATATTCTCAAATAACAGAGAAAGGTGAAGAGCCATCAGTGATTACAAATGAAAAACATGATGCTCTATAGTTCTTTTTCTTCATTTATTAGGAAAATATTTTGGCCATGAGTGAATTTAGGAATACTAACCAGATACGTACTGAATCAGAATCTCTGGGGCTAATGAATGCCATTTTTAAAAAGTAACCATATGATTGATTCTCTTTTGTGCTAAGGTTTCAGAATCACTAGAATCGACATAAATTCTGGAGTTTGAAAAAACTTAAAACAAATCCTGACTCAGTCACTTAGTGAGCTGATTCTCATCCCTCTCTTGCTAACTCCTGGCTCTTAAGACCTCTTATACCACCTGCTCCCCTTCACCAAAATACTATTATATCATCCTTTCCCAATTGCACATGCTCAACCACTTTGTATTTTGTTCTCTATTTCTGGACATGTCTCTGGACAAAGAATGTTCCCTCAATGGTATTGCCATCCCCTTCCTTTAAAGCACATGTGCATTTATCTATTTAACAATCATTTCATATTCCTTTGTTACCAATCTTCAGTCTTAAGATTGCTACCAGTCTTGTATTCATCCAAAAAACCAACAAACAAAAAAACAAAAAATGAAAGCACTAATTCGAAAAGATAAATGCACCTCAATGTTGATAGCAGCATTATCTACAATTGCCAAGGTATGGAAGCAACCTACATGTCCATCGACAGATGAATGGGTAAAGATGTGGTGCATACACACACACACACACACACACACACACACAGTGGAATACTACTCAGCAATAAAGAATGAAATTTTGCCACTTGCAACAACATGGATGGACTTGGGGGTGTATTATGCCTAGTGAAATAGGTCAGACAGAGAAAGAAAAATGCTTTATGATATCCCTTATATGTGGAAGATAAAAAAAATAAAACTAGTGAATATAACAAAAAGGAAACAGACTCACAGATGTAGAGAACAAACTAGTGGTTACCCGTGGGGAGAGGGAAGGGAGAAGAGGCAAGCCAGGGGTAGGGGATTAAGAGGTACAAACTATTATGCATAAAATAAATAAGCTATAGGATATATTGTAAGTATAACAAAGGGAATATAGCCAATATTTTATAATAACCATAAATGGAGTAGAACCTTTCAAAATTGTGAATCACTATGTTGTACACCTGTAACTTATGTAATATTGTACATCAAGTATATCTCAATTTTTAAAAATTAATTTAAAAAAAAGACTGCTACAAGTCTTGCTCGCCAAGCTTGTTTGATTTGTGGTAGGCATTTCCTTCTCAGGCCTTCAAAGATCTGGTGTTTACTATTGTTTTATCTAGTTTATTGCCATTGTAGCAACCTCAACTCAAATTCACAAACTCCAGTGTTAGAGATTAGGCAGATTCCTAAAAGTGTGTCTGGGGACCATCTGCATGGAAATCATATGAGATGTTTGTTAAAAATTTTGATCCTGGGCCCCGTTCTCAATACTTCCCAAAGGTCTCTGGGAGTACAATCCAGAGATTTACATTTAACAAGCTCCCAGATGATTTTATTATACCCTGACGCTTAAGAGCCACTAATAGAGAATGATTCCCTGGCTTGAAAAATATATACCTCTAAAAGAGAGGAAATAATTATGGGCCAATACCGTAAGACTCCAGGGAAATGGGCACTGAACTAACAATCCAGAGTCCTGGGGCTTAGTGTAATTTCAGTTCTGCCACACGAAAATATGTTTAGCAAATAATTTCCCATTGTGGACCTCAATTTCCTAAATGTGTTAAAAGAGAAAGTCAAAGGAAACGTATTACTTTCTGTGTACCAGATGTTTTATATATTTTACCTCATCTGTTCCTCAAAACATCCTATTAGTTAGGTACCATTTTATAGATGAAGAAAGTGAGCCTGGGGGAAATGGAGTAACTTGCCCAAGGTTGCATAGTCTAATGAGTGGCAGAGATATGTTTCAAATATAGGTGGGCCTGACTCCAAAGCCAGTCTTCCCTCCACTATGCACACCTGCCTTTTAAACTTGAAATGGTTTCAGTTGGTCCCTTCCACCTCCTAACATTCTGTATTCTTATGAAATAGTTCTCTGGCCAATGCTGATACAACTCAGATAATAATATTCTTATTAGTTTTATTATAAATGTGCAGTTTATATTGGAGAATTTTAAAGGTTAAATTCATTGATGAACTAGGAAACAGTGGTCAAATTACCAATCAAAATTCACAAAGGCAGCAAATCATGGGTGAATAAAACACTGATGACCATAAACCAAGTTTACCTAAGCAATTGCCTATTTTTTGCCTTTGCTTTTCTCAGAAACCATTCACTCCTGATGTTTGTCAAGCAAATTAGACTACTCCTTTTGCATGTTCAGTACAATTCATATTTACTTCTCATGACATTTAGTATAGTCCATCTTATATGATAGTTTTTGCATTTTCTCTAATAATAATTTATGTAGATGCTCCACCCTCAAGGAAGTGGAACCCAGCTCCCCACTCCTCAAGTGTGAGCTGTGCATAGTCATTTCCTGATGTCAATATGGAAAGGGTCAAGAAAGGGCACGTTTATAATGGTTAATCCTGATTAGCACTACCTCAGCAGGTGATCAAGATTAACATCATTGACACATCATGTTGATAGTATGTACTCTTGCTATGTGATGGGAATGGCACTTTACCTCTGTGAGCTTCCTCCCCTAAATCCATAACCCTAATCTAATACTGAGAAAAACATCAGGCAAATCCCAGTTGAGGGATATTCTACAAAATATCTGACTGGTGCTCCAGAAAACTCTGAAGTTCATTCAAAATAAGGAAAATCTGAGAATCTGTCACAGACAAGGAGACATGACAACAAAATGTAATGTGGTATCCTGGATGGGATCCTGGAACAGAAGAAGACATTAGGTAAAAAACTAAGGAAATATAAAGTGTGGACTTTAATTATAATATATCGATATTGGTTCAATGATTGTAACAAGTGTACCATACTAATATAAGATATTGATAATAGGGGAAATTGGTTGCAGGGAATGTGGTAACTCTCTGTACTCTCTTCATAATTTTTCTAAAATTTTCATAAATATAAAACTATTTTAAAAGGCTCATTTAAGAATTCATTTGGCCATGAAATAGAGTTGCCATATGATCCAGCAATCCCACTCCTGGGCATATATCTGGATGAAATTATAATTCAAAAAGATACATGCACCCCTATGTTCATAGCAGCACTATTCACAATAGCCAAAACATGGAAACAACCTAAATGCCCATTGACAGATGAACGGATAAAGAAGATGTGGTATATATAAATATATACAATGGAATACTACTCAGCCATAATAAAGAATGAAATAATGCCATTTGTAGCAATGTGGATGGAACTAGAGATTATCATACTAAGTGAAGTAAGTCAGAAAGAGACAAATATCATATGATATCACTTATATGTGGAATCTAAAATATGACACAGGGCTTCCCTGGTGGCACAGTGGTTGAGAGTCTGCCTGCCGATGCAGGGGACACGGGTTTGTGCCCCGGTCTGGGAAGATCCCACATGCCGCGGAGCGGCTGGGGCCGTGAGCCATGGCCACTGAGCCTGCACATCTGGAGCCTGTGCTCCGCAACGGGAGAGGCCACAACAGTGAGAGGCCCGCGTACCGCAAAAAAAATAAATAAATAAATAAATAAAATATGACACACATTAACTTATCCATGAAATAGAAACAGACTCACAGACATAGAGAACAGACTTGTGGTTGCCAAGGGGGAGCAGGGTGGGGGAGGGATGCAGTAGGAGTTTGGGATTAGCAGATACAAACTATTATACACAGAATGGATAAACAACAAGGTCCTTCTTTTATAGCACAGGAAACTTTATTCAATATCCCGTGATAAACCATAATAGAAAAGAATATTAAAAAAGAATGTGTACGTATATATATATGTATAACTGAGTTACTTTGTTGTACAGCAGAAATTAACATAACATTGTAAATCAACTATACTTCGATAAAATAATTCAGTTGGCCATAAAAAAGTATCTAGAAAATGTAAGTGATTAAGGTTACTTGGACTACCTCAATTGTATGCCATAGATTTGTTAGCACGAAGAGAATGGTTTGCCCAGAACCTTACTAAGAATCTCTTAGTTTGAGCACCCACCAAGAAATTGAAGAAACACAGCCCTGTACTTCCTAACTGTAGGTAACTCTAATTCAACTAAAAAAGAACTTCTGATAGTAATTCAGCAACCTGCCTCTTCTGTCAACTTTACATTTATCTTCATTGTGAACAGTCCCAAGTGCACATCAAATCCAGACCATATGCATTGCTAGTAATTTCTTCCCCTAGACACATACTGCTGAATGCAGTCTAAGTGTGCTACATCCAGTGACCTTGTGTATGTTGTAGCTATCTCATTCTGGCTAGCCTGTAGCAGAGCATTTCTGCTTTAAAAAATAAATGAAAAGAAAGAAAGCTTGCTTAATTTTTTTCTTTGCTATAATTCTTTAAAATCTTCTAGGAAGTGTATATATGTCCATGCCACTCTCTCACTCCATCCCAGCTTACCCTTCCCCCTCCCCGTGTCGTCAAGTCCATTCTCAACATCTGCATCTTTATTCCTGTCCTGCCCCTAGGTTCTTCAGAACCATTTTTTTTTAGATTCCATATATATGTGTTAGCATACAGTATTTGTTTTTCTCTTTCTGACTTACTTCACTCTGTATGACAGACTCTAGATCCATCCACCTCACTACAAATAACTCAATTTTGTTTCTTTTTGTGGCTGAGTAATATTCCATTGTATATATGTGCCACATCTTCTAGATAGCTAGTGGGAAGCAGCCACATAGCACAGGGAGATCAGCTCGGTGCTTTGTGACCACCTAGAGGGGTGGGATAGGGAGGATGGGAGGGAGACACAAGAGGGAGGAGATATGGGTATATATGTATAAGTATAGCTGATTCACTTTGTTATAAAGCAGAAACTAATGCACCGTTGTAAAGCAATTATACTCCAATAAAGATGTTAAAAAAAATCTTCGAGGAAAACATCATCTCTTTATACATCGTTGTGTAAGGCTCAGATTTGGAGTTTGTGAGCAGATCCAATGTTGCTTTTTGTGAAAAGTCTTGGTCCTACCATCATATATTCCTACAGCCTTTTTCTGGGATGAGAAGATATGGTTCTACAAATAGCTTAGAAGGCAAGTCGGATTCTTCTGTTTTCAGGACAAGCATTAATTAATCCACAAAATGCTTTTATTTAAATGACACTTCTTTTAACCAAACGGTTAAGCAGTGGAAGTTGTAGTGAATTCCAACAGACCACTCTCAGCTCTCCAGAGATTGATTGTACCTTCATTTATAGCTATGAGGTAGTTAAATGAATTAAGATAGGTCAAGTTCTTAGAATAGTGTCTGACATACTATAAATGCTATATGAGTGTTCACCATTACTGTGAAGGTACCTTATACATATCGATTGCACATGCAAGAGAAATAACTGTCATTAACTACAAACAATTGTTCCTGTTGGGAAAGAGTGCTGGTGGTGAGCCTCATTCTCAGTGATCTTGAAGGGTCAATGGGAGGTGATTAATGGCAGGAATCTCAAAAGATGATTCCATAAAACAAATGCCAGGACATCAATCCTCATGATTAAGAATCTCTGATTATGTATTTTTAACATAATTAGTCCTCAAATTGCAGGAATCTTAGTTTCCTTTTGAGCGTAAGTCATAACAATAAGCCTCTTCTCAAGGCAGTTTACAAAAGAGTGTCTCATGTATTTTCTCATTTGATCATCACAACAAACCTATGCAGTCAGTAGGAAACTAAAATAGAGCAAAATGTTGGTGCAACTGTGTGGAGTATACTACCTGTCTTATAATTTCTGCCTTCACATTTGGTGAAAATTTAAGGGTAGAATTGGATTTTTTTCCCTTACATATTATGTTAGCATTTTGTTATGTCATTACATAAAAATAAGTTGCTGGTTCTGAATGTAATCCAATTAAAGTCCTGAGATTTTTGAAAATATTTATGAATGCTTAGTTTTCATTGCTTTGCTATTTATAAGAGCATTTTCTACAATTGTGGATAACAGTGGCCATCCTATAGTAAAAATGTCATAGTTTATGATGTTCTAGGTCAAAAACAAAAGCCCAGACCTTCAAAGCCATAGTGAAGTGGATGAATTTATCAGATAATATTTATCAGATAATTCAGAATCCCTCATTCTTCTCACTTTCATAGTTTTTTGCTGTATTGGGATAGATGATCGGTTTAAACTTCTACTATACCTCACCTGAGGAAATACGGGTTCCCAAATACTTTTATTTGCCCCAAATGTGTAGTATCTAGCAGATTCTCTGGCTAAATTTAAGTGCTCAGTATTTGTTGAATGTGTTTGAATATATCAGCCCGTGAGGACTTTAACCACGAATCGTGAAGAAGAGGTTATTAATCATTAAAGAACATGTTAATTGTTCTCCTTGAAATTGTAAATGTTTATACATCCGCAGTGCCTGGAGAAGATCTATAGCTTTCATCAGATCCTTCAAAGAGACTTTCTATTAAAAAATTTGTTAAGAAGGATAAGTAAAAGCACAATAGACCTAATCCCAAATCATCCCCATTTTGCATTGATACATACCAGAGAGTTAGAAGGAAACCAGTGTTATTTGGGTAACATCTTTCATAGTTAAATAACTTAATGTTACTTTCAAGTCTATGCTCAGATATTACCTTACCAAAGAAATCTCTCCTGACCAACCTTCATAAAACAGTAACTGCTTTCATTCTCTTACTATCACCCCACTTTATTTTTTTTAAGAATATAGCAGCAACTGAAATAATGGTTTTTTTTGTCTCTCCAAACTGCCTCCTTTATTAGAATGTATGAGCCATCATAATAGAGGCTTTGCATTGCTCATTCTCTTATCTTCAGAGCCTAAATCTGTGCCTGGGGAAATAGATGATCAATAAATATACGTTGATGACTACATGAACTAATGCTAAGAAAAACCTGTTAACTCTTGAGCAACCAAATGTGTATGAAGCTTAGTTAACAATCATGAAGTGACCAGTAAAATACAATAATCCATCAAAAACAATGTAATAAATAAGTATCACCTGTTTCAAAATGGGTATGAAGTGGTTAGATAACAATACTAGGTTCGTCTGCAGCTATAGATTTTGGTGTGGCTCATTGTGGGAGCCATTTTCAGCTCTTTCCAAGCTAAAAATATGCTTTAAAAATTAAAAGAAAATGGCTTCTATTGAAATTCTTGTATTGATTTAGTGGGGTCATAAAAAATGCAGAATTGAACAGAGAGACACATAAAGAATATATGACTCAAAGAGTACTGTGACTTGAAGGGGTACATTACTGCCTAAATAATGATGTGATTCCTGGCATGAAAAGTATCTATAGCAGGAATTTTGTAAAGTGCATTAAAGTAGAACAAACATTCAGAAATTTCACAACAAAATGGATCTAAGCAGTAGCTATGGCTAGAAACATACTAAGTGAAGAGTGTACTAGAAGTTTAAATTTTGAATTATTGTAGGTCAAAGAATTACAATAAAATAAGTACACAGGCCTAAACTTAACAGAAAATATAGAGTCTATATGATGAGAACTATAAAACTTTCTTCAGAAAAACATAATAAAAGTTTAATAAATGGGGAACCATATTCTCATTGCAGTTTTATCAGATTTTGCTTTCTGTATTTTGAAGCTCTGCTATTAAGTGCATAAACATTTAGGGGTTTTTTTTTTTGTCTTCTTGTTGAATAAAACCCCTATCATTATAAAATGAAATTCTTCATCCTTAGTAATATTCTTTGCTCTGAAATGGACTCAATCACTCCAGTTTTCTTTTAATTCATGTTAGCATGGCATATTTTTTTCCATTCTTTTGTGCTTGTGTGTTTATATTTAGAGTGTGTTTTTTTCAGGGAGAATATAGTTGGGTCTTGCTTTGTATCCAATCTGAAAACCTCTGCCTTTTAACTGGGGTGTTTAGACAATTCAGATTCAATGTAATTATTGACATAGGTTTAAATTAACCATCTTACTATTTATTTTCTATTTGTTTAATCTCTTTCTGCCTTTTTTCTGCTAATTGATTTTTTTATGGTTTATTTGTTTTGTTATTTTAGTGGTTGCTTTTGGATTGATAGTATATACATCTTTAACTTATCACAGCCAAGCTTCAAATGATATACCACTCAGTGTATACAATTATGTATAAAATGTATAAGAACTGTACTTTTACAATTTTTAATTATTTTTAGTTAGTCAAGAGATTTTAAAAAATAAGGATAAAAAAATCCTTACTATCTACACAAAATGTTGCCATTCCTAGTGTTCTTCTTTCCCTTGTATAGACCCAGATTGTCATCTGGTATATTTCCCTTTTGCCTGAAGGACTCACTTTGATATTTCTTGTAGTATGGGTCTGCTGCTGCTGAATTCTTTCAGCCTTTATATATCTGAAGTAGACTTTATTTTACCTTTATTTTTGCAAGATAGATTCTTAGAGGATAGAATTGTAAATTGATTTTTTTTCCATCTTTTAGTATTTTAAAGATGTTGCTCCACTATCTTCTTACTTGCATAGTTTCTGACAAGAAATTGGCCGTCATCCTTATTTTTGTTTTTCTGTATGCAGCAGATTTTTTTCCTTCTCACTGCTTTTAAGGTTTTATCACTGGTTTTGAGCAAGTTGTTTATCATATGCTGTGCTATGGCTTTCTTCAAGTATTTATGCTTATGGTACATTGTGCTTTTTGCATCTATAGGATTATAGTTTTCACCCAATATGGGAAATTTGTGGCCATTATTTCTTCAAAAGGTTTTCTATCTCCCCTTTGACAACTCCAATTACATATATATTAGACTGCTTTAACTTGTTCCATAAATCACTGTTGATTGTTTATTATTCTTATTTTAAAATTCTATTTTCTCTCTGTTTCATTTTAGATAGCTTTTATTGCTATGTCTTCAAGTTTATCACTCATTTTTTATAATATCTAATCAGTCATGAATTAATCCAATATATTTACCATCTCAAATATTATAGTTTTCATCTCTAGAAATCTAATTTGGGTCTGTTAAAATATCTTCTATGTTTCTACTAAACTTTTTGAACATGTGGAATGCAGTTATAATAACTATTTTAAAGTATATACTAATTCTAATACCAGTCAGGTTTGCTTTTCATGATCTGATTTTTCTTTACATTATTGGTTGTATTTTATTGTTTCTTTTCATGCCTGGTAATATTTGAATGGATGTCAGACATACATTTTACCTTTTTGGATGCTGGATATTTTTGCATTCCTATAAATATTCTTGAGCTTTGTTCTGGATAGCAGTTAAGGTAAGTGGAAACAGTTTTATCTTGGATGTGCTTTTAAGATTTTTCAGTCAGAAGAAGAGCAATATTCAGCCTGGGGCTAATTATTCCACATTACTGAGGGAAGACACTTACTATGATCCTCAATACACCATGAATCATGAGGTTTTCCTGTCTGGCTGGTGGATGCAGGCACCATTCCCAGCCCTGTGTGAGCACTGTATACCGTTACTCCCAATCCTTTATGGTGGTGCTCTTCCTAGTCTTGTGTAGTTTTCTAACATACTGTTTAATAGCAGCTGAATACTTGAGGGGGACCTTCTATGGATTTCTGGAGTTTTCTCTCTGTGCAGCTCTCTCATCTCTAGTGCTCTGTTCTGCAAACTCAAGCTGCCTGGATCCCTTCAGACTCTCAGCTGTGTTTTTTCAACTTACAGAGTTTGCCAGTCTCTACCTGTGTTCTTCCTCCCCCTTGTTGAAATCTGGAACTCTCTCAATACATTAAGCTTGAGAAATCATAGACCTCAACTAGCTTAATTCCCACCTCACAAGGATTATTGTATTTCCTTGTAAGGAATATTATATTTCATTGTCTATATACAGTGTCTTGACAACCATTGTTTCATATATTTTTGTATATTTTTTCACAATTGCTTCAAGCGGGACAGGATATCCAGTCTTTGTTACTCCATGTTGGTTGGAAGCAAAAATCTGAGTCCTTTAGTCTCATTTTGTAATGACTTACTGAATTAAATGCTTATTTCATTGATTGTTTTTTCTCACTAAAAGTGAACATTAAGGCTATGTATTTGCCTCTGTATATTGTTTTCACTAAATCTCAATTTATTTTGGTATTTTTATTATTTGAGATTATTTTTCAAATATTCTTAGTTTTATTGATTTTTGATCAAATAACATGACTTGAAATTTTTTTCTTTTTGGCTTTTTAGATAGAGTCTTTATTGCTCAATATAAGATCAAGTCTCATTAGCATATCTGAATGTTTACACAGAGTATACACATTAGTTTTGTTAACATAGTCAAGTCCAAGTAAGCATTTTAGAGTACTGTGTATATTTTTTATTTAATACTTTATCTTCAGAACCTCTCTACATATTATAATAAATAAGTTTCTGAACCTCATCATGGAAAATTGTTGTTTCCCCATTTCTCACATAAATAATACCTTCATCCATCATAGGGCAAGTGTTTTATATATGGTTACCTCATTCAGAGCTTGATTGGCTTAAGCCAGTCACCATATGCAATCCCCCAGGCAATAGAGATTGGTTCAAGGGAGGTTAATTTAGGTCACTTGGAAGTAGTACAATTTCTACCACAAAGGACTTTGTGCTTCCCTTTGAGAGCATGGGACAAGGATACGAGGCCTGCAGTTGCTAAAGCAGTTTTATGGCTATAAGTCAAGAATCTGGATTTGACAGATACAGAAATTTCAGTATAGAACCTGAGCATCAAAAACACTATGGATCAAGTTTTGCCTTAAGCCAGCCCACTTCTAAGTTTTCAGTAACTAGAAACAATAGATTTCTTTCCTTTATTTTTTTTCTATTGCATTTGAGGGGGTTTTTTGTTTGTTTGTTTTGTTGTTGTTTTGTTACTTACAACCAAAGGTATCCATAGATCATGACTGATG